>NW_020954684.1:95629-184409 GCF_900497805.2 Vombatus ursinus
GTGTGTGTGTGTGTGTGTGTGTGTGTGTGTGTGTGTGTGTGTGTGTGGGCAAAGACCTGGAAACTGAGGGAGTATCGATTAATTGAAGAATGGATGAACAAGTTATGGCATAAGAATGTGATGGAATACTATTATGCTGCAAGAAATGATGGAGGGATGGTTTTAAAGAAACCTGAGAACTTTTATATAAATTGCTGCAAAGTGAAGTGAGCAGTACCAAGAGAATAATTTACACAACAACAACAATATTGTAAAGACAAACAACTTTGAAGGATTTTAGAATTCTGACTACTGTACTCTGGGCTGTC
This sequence comes from Vombatus ursinus, assembly GCF_900497805.2. Lineage (NCBI taxonomy): Eukaryota > Metazoa > Chordata > Mammalia > Diprotodontia > Vombatidae > Vombatus > Vombatus ursinus. The sequence goes on from NW_020954684.1 coordinate 95,938, forward strand.
TCCAGTTGTCGTGATCTATATTTGGCCATTGGACCCAGATGGCTCTAGAGGAGAAAGTGAGGCTGGTGACTTTGCACAGCCCTCCCTCATTTAAACCCAATTTAATTGCAAGTCATGACATCTCCTTCCTGATGTCACGGTCCTCTTTGAGAACAAAGGACAAACCACAACACTGCACTAACCAGCTAGATTTCCAAAGGACTTATGGTGGGAGAAAGGTGATAGACTCGGGATGCAGAATGAGAAAAATATTTTTTGGATTTGACTAATGTGGGAATTTATTGTTACAAAGGTTTTGTTTTTCTTTCTTTTTTAAAATGTGTGTATAAGAAAGCAGAAAAAAGATTTTTATTAATTGGAAAAAAAGTTTTAAAAACAAAAACAAAACAAAGAACCAAGGTGAAGGTGTACCTTAAGATGCTGTACTTCCCAAGGGTAGAATGTGCAGGTGAAGAAAAAAGACTTTGGGGGTAGCTATTGCCTACCCATAAGGCCAACCATATACATACACAGAACACAACATACATACATAAAGGGTGTCATTTTATGGCTTGAAGGAAAGCAGAATAGACATCTCTAGCCTCTTCTCCCCCAACTCTTCTCCAAGGGAAACTATTTTCTGCCAGGAGAAGAAGCAAGAGGTTGGAGTCAGAAGCTTGGCCACTTTGCTTTCCTCATAGAGAGGAGGTACTGGGCTAGAGTTATATCTATCTACTTCCTTAATATTATTAATCTGGGGGATGTGATTTTCAAGTTCAAGCTAAACTTTTGATTGCTATTTCTTAATGGGGAAAGGACTCCAAGGTTTATATCCAAGGTTTGACCCCTTTCCCACCAAATACCATTTCCACAATGAACACACATAGTGATTATCAAAGAAACTCACTTATCCAAGTTGAGAGTAACACAGAAATCAGAGAAAGTATATATGAGAAAATATACCAGACAATACTGAGCGAAGGCACTTTTCCATTGGGAGCAAGGTGAACTCAGCTCAACCAAGAGAGAGAATTCCAGACCTCACCCAAGGGGAAACTTCCTGAAGTCTCAAGTATAGTAAGCTGGTGATAAGGACATGATGGAGATTGCTAGCTCCTCTCATGTCAGCTTCTTCCCAGAGTCTTATTCAGCAACCTTCTTTCTTGAAGCTGGAAGCCAGAAGCAGCCTTAACCACCGCAGAATCCAAAAAGACTCAAAAAGACTCTCAAAGAAAGTCTGATGGGAGTAGAGCTCCCTTCTCTCCTGATATTGCCAACTCTGCCCTGCCCTTCACACAGGTGTAGGGCATTGATCCCCACGAATGAGGAGATAGTCTCATACCAAAGGATGGGGGTTACATACATATCCACAGTAGCTCTACCAGCAGACACGAATTCTGCTCCCTTACTGAGGATGAGATCAAAATCTTCATGGCTGCTTGAGGGAGCTCACCTGATATGACACGGGGCAGGCTAGCAGGGACTGTTGTGCTGTCCATCTTGATAAAGTTCTCAGGAGATGAGAGAGGTGTAGGTGATGGGGAGCACGAGATCCTCTGCAAATGGAAAAGACGGTGAGTGATTCGGAGCACAAGACTCTCTGTAGAAGACTGGGGATGGCTTCCCCAAACTGTTGCCCCACCCCCTTCTTATTCTTCAGCCCCTTCTCGATATGTCCCCCCAATAGGTGCTAGGCTGTGATAAATAAGAGGGGATCCTTTCAGAAGGCCAAATTCTCAGAAGGGATTCCCTGCTGTTAGTGTAGGGGTATGTCTGAGCTACACCTATATATTCTGTAGCTTATCATTTTAATAGATCACTGGGAGCCTTTTAGAGAAACAGAAAAAAAAAATGGCTCTGTCTAGGTCCACTCTCTCCCTCCCTATTTCTGCTTCTCTTCCCAGCTTCCATCTCTGACACTATCAAGTTAACAGGGTTGTTGAATGCAGCTTGAATACACAATAAACACCATCGTATTTACGATGTATAAGCAATTTGCAAAATATCAGGCTATGAACTTATGCCCTTTCCCAGATTTGCCCTTACTCCCACTATGAGTTCCAATTCCCACCTTAACTTCTGCCTTTTCTCTTAATTTCACCCCTGGACATAAAGACTTTTTCCCCTCCAACCTCACCTTCGCATAGTAGAGTCGGTTGGAGCAACGGTACTGGGTAAACTGACAGAAGGACTCAAACCAGGAAGCATAAGGCAGGTCTGTGCAGACAGAGCCTGGGGATTTAGGTTTTGGGGGTTAGGGAATAGGGGGTTGGAAGTGGTGAGCAGAAGAGAAAATATCATTCCTGCCCATCTTAGGAATGAGGAGTTACTGTCTCGGTGTAATGCCCCTAGCCCTCCTCCTTTCCCCAGAGAGAGGAAGGCAGGGCTGGGTAGTTGGTACCCCCAGCCCTCACTTCCCCCCAATGCCTCAGTTTCCCTTAGTCTTCATCTGCCTAGAGGCCAAGCAGGAGCTCACCCTCGGGCAGGGCGCCGTGGTTCTCATATTGGTCCAACTGAATAAGTTTGTGGTGCTGGCAGCCCTGGGTTGCCCGGAGGCGGCAGGCAGTCTTTGCTTTCCAGGATGGAGTCAGCGCTGAGAAGAAGGTCTCGTATTCGGCTGGAGAAAGCGGAGTGCCAGAGATAGCGGCGTCTGCGGCCGGGAATGGGGCAGGTGTTGAGGCCAGCAGGATCGCTGCGGGCAGGGACAGAGACAGATGATGGATGACTGAGGGGTGGATAGAGGGATGAATGGATAGGACGGACGACGGATGACAGAATGGTTGGATGAATTGATGGATTGGCATGGTAGTTGAATAGAATGGTAGAAGATGAGTCAATGGACAGAGGAGGGGAAAAAATCCCAGGACTCCTCGCTATTGCCCCCAAGGCACACCCTAGGCCTAGTTAGGGGGAGCCTAAGCCTCACCCTCCAGAGGAAAGAAAGTAGCACCAAAGATGAGACTAGGGGCACTGGGTATCAAGAGCAAATGGGGAGAGGTCGCGGGACCGCTAGGGGAGGATCCAGGGATTCAAGGGGCAGAGCTCTCTCGGGGCTCTCCAGAGCGGTGATGGAGGGGCCGGCGGGTATCAGCGGACATCTTCGCAGAGGGAGGCTCTCCTGCAGGAAAGAGGAGGCCTCACCTGCCAGGAGTGGGAGGAGGAGGCCAACAGCTTGGCTTCTCATGGCTCTGGAAGCTCGACGCCCACGCTAGCCTCCTCCCTCACCCGCCAGCCCTCAACCGGCCCCTAATCGAGCGCGTATGGTGGGCGGGGCCTAGAAGGGGCGGGGCGGGACCTAGGAGAACTAGAGGCGTGGCCTAGGAGGCAGGGGGAGTCTCGAGAGCGGTGAGGGCGGAAGGGGGCGGGGCCTGTTGGAGCATAAAGAAGCTGCCCCGCCCCCCCCCCCCCCCCCCCCCCCCCCCCCGGGCGCCCGCCCCCCAGACGCGGGGGGGCGGGGGGGGGGGGGGGGGGGGGGGGGGGGGGCGGGGCCGGCGCCCCTTGGCGCATAACGGCGCCGCCCCCCCCCCCCCCCCCCCCCGTCCCCGGAGGGGCGAAACAAGAAAGAAGGGCTTGGCCTGGGGAAGATGGAGTAGGGCGGGAAGGCGCCCGGCCCAGGCCATACTAGGGCGTGGCCGGGAACTGAGGGGTCGAGGAGGGAAACCTGACCCTGCTTCGTAAGAGAAGGAAGTGGGTTTCACTGTAAAGGGCGGAGCCCGAAGGCTGTGGGAATGAGAGGAGGGGCAGGGAAGAATTGTAATTAGAACTGAGAAGGTAGGGTAATCCATACAAATTGTAATTGGAGGGATTCTCTTTTGGTTGAGAGCGCTGCCATACTCGGGGCCAAGGTCTTAAAGTCGGAGTCATCTCTGGCCTCTCCTCTGCCCTCGCAACGTATATCGAATCACTTGCCAGGTCTTGCCAATGCTATGTCCACATGGACCCTCAGGCCCTCGTTGCTTTCCATTGCAACAGCCTTCTGACTGCCCTTCCTACTTCCAGCCTTTTTCCTCTTGACATTATGCTCTACCAAAACAATCTTCATAAGGCACGATTCTATTTCATCCCCTGCTCAAATATCTTCAACAGGATTTACATCCAGGATAAAATACCCCAGTGCCCTGGCATTTAAAGACCTTCACAATTTGGCCCTAAACTACCTTTCTAGCCTTCCCTCATATTGTATTACTCTCCTTCACACTATACTCTGAGCCAAACTTAGTATTTCATCGACTGGGTACTTGCAAGTATTCCCCATACTTGGTATACAATAGCTATTAATTTCTCTCATCCACTTTTATTTCAAAGCTCGGTTCAGGTGCCACTGCCTCTATGAAGCCCATAGTGATCCCCAGTTATCTTCTCTTTTGTCAAAATATATTTGTACGGAGACAATTAGGTGGTTAGAGTGATGGACTTGGATTCATGAAGACCTGATTTCAAATCCTGTCTCACATTTGCCAGCTCTGACTCTGGGCAAGCCAATTAGTGTGTAAAATTACCTGCAAAATCATCTGTAAAATAAGGACAACAGTGCTTTACTTCATAGTTGTGAGGATCTGAGATAATATACATATGTATATATGTGTATATTTATCACTTTGCAAACTTTAAAGTATTATAGAACTACTATTATTACATTCTCAGTAGAACATACAACTCCTTGTGAGCAGAGACAGTTTCATTTGCCAGTGTCCCTCAAACCTAGTACAGTGTCTTACAGAAAGCACTTATGTTTTAACTTTGAAAATATATTCCCCTCCACCAATCCATATCACAAGCAGTTTATGATGTCCTGGGAAGTTGTTCAATGAAAAAAGAGGGTAAGTGATTTGCCCATTCAGGATCATGGAGCTAACAAGTCTCAGAGGGGGATTTGAACTTGGGTCTTCCCAAGACCGTACCATGCTACTTCTATTGAGTAACACATTTATGTGGTATTTTGGATGGGATCTGCCCTAGCCTTAGGGGGCTAGCGTTGAGTTATTTAAACACATTATTAAGCTAAGTTACAGAAAGGGAGTCCAATGTAGTGGGAAGGTCACTGAACTGAATCAGAAGGCCTGAGTTCATATCTTGAGGCTCTGCCAGTTGCTGGCAGTGTGATCTTGGGCAAATCATTTAACTTAAGCCTTAGTTTCCTTATCAATAACAGACAATAAATGCCCTATGTCAATGGGAAGTTATATATTGCAAGGAACTAAATAAACATAAGCTTTTAGGATAGCAAAGCACAGGAATGTGAAGTCATGTTCTTCTTCCTTCTGTGGCTTGAGGATGTGAAAAAGGCTGAAATCAAGGTAGCTCCAGGACCTGGAAAAGCATATGGGGCAATAAATGGAGGGGTGAAGGAGGAAGTCAGGTGTCACAATGGCCCATATTCCTAACTTCTCCTTCTCAATAAATACAGCAGGCCAGATTTCATGACTTTTATTCTCCCACCCACTCCTCCCTTACAAAGGAGGTCTCTACCTCCCTCCAATACACACAGGCCTAAAAACTCCCCTGCCACAGGGTAGAAGGTGACCCTACAGAAAGGGCCCTACAAAAAGATGAAGTCCAGGGGGAGAAGGAAGATCAACATACCATAGCCCCCACCATGGGGGGGAAGGAAGGCACCCCTGTACTGCTGTCCCAGCCCCTATATACACAGTGAAGGAAGTAAAAAGGTATCCCTCCAAGATACAGCACCAACCTCAGCATGGAGGCAAAGAGGAAGTGGGGATGACCCCTCCTCCACCAACCCCAAGTAGGAGAAGGTGATGTTCTAAAGGAGGGCACATACCACCCGCCCTACTGCAGTTCAGATGCAGCCTCAGCACCAAGAGTGTGTATGTGTGTGGGGCAGGCAGGGGGAGAAGGGAGTGACTTCTCCGTACCAGTCTCCTTCTCTCCCTGAGTCCCAACACCCCAACACAGGGATCTCCACCCCATGCCCCAGCCAAGGTGAGGAGAAGAGATGAAACTGTTATGATGCATCCGAGGCCCTTGTTTATTTCTTCTTCCGTTCCTGGGAGCACCGAGGGCAGAACCTAGGGAGGAGGTGGCAAAGAGGAGCAGATAGGTTAAAGAAATTTGGGGAGAAACTTTTCCTCAAATTTAATCCAAAGCTCAGACTCAGGCTGCCCTTAGCCATACACTCACCATTTCCCTCGAGGCTTGGTTGTTAATCCGACACAAGCAAAGTGGAACCATTCAATGGAACACTGAAAGAAGGTGGGAAGAGGAAGGAAAATTATAGGGAGGGAGTCAGAATTCCCTTCACTTACTCTACACCTCTCTCCTATCTTCCTCCTCCCCTACAAAGGATCCTCAAGAAAACTAGGTAGGGCAAGGCTGATTCTGACTACATTTCATGCATTAAACTGCTTCAGAGTTCAGTTCATCTTTGTCTTTCTACTCATCTAACCAGTACCCTTCTCACCCTTTTAGAAAGTAACATCCTCCAAAAAGGAAATGGCAGATAAAGAGAATGTTTTCCTAACAAGGTCTGTTTCAGTGTTTGTGGGAAAGAAGTCTCAGCCTTCTTCTCACCCCTCCCTCCATCACCCCTCCTTAGCATCCCATCCCACAGGCAAACCAGCTCTCACATCAGGGTTATCACAGCCAATCATCTCCCCGTAGGAAACCTGGTGGCAAAGACAGTAGGTAGGTTCATTGGGATCCACTGGCATATCCAGCACGTCTGAAGGGTGAACACTGCCAAAAGTCACTGAGGGTATACCATACTCAGGGCTTCTAAAAAACAGAGGTAATGGCATATGTTATGACCTTCAGATATAATGGGAGGATTTAGGATGGGGATGGAGTTAGGGAGAAGTTATCCTCATTTCTAGCCACAAGTATTGGGCCACTATGTAAGGGAAAAAAAAAAAGGTAGAAGACATGGAGGAACAGAGGTAAGGATTTTGTTAAGACTCTAACTCACGTGCGCACAAATTTCAGCTTCTTCTGGGCAGCCTTGGGAGCCTCCTCATCTGAATTCTTACCCTTGGAACGAGCACGGGCAGCTTTCTTCTCCTTCTGAACCCTGCCTTCTAGGAAAGAGGGGAAAAGCCAGGGGGCAAGGAGACCAAAAGATGGGTTAAGCCATATTTGGCTTTTCTGTTCCTTCTGACCCAACTATCCTCCTTCTTATTCTTTTAGAATCATAGAATTTAGAGATGGAAGAAAAAATCATTTACCTCAACCCAATCCCCTTAGCCCAGTTTTTCTAATAAGGAAACTGAGGCCCAAGGTCATATAGGTAGTGACTGGCAGATAGTATCTGATCTTAGGTCTTCTAACTCCAAATTCATTATAATATGCTGCCTCTATTAAGCTTCTACTACCCAGAGCCCTGTCCCATCCTCCTCACTTTTTTTTCCTTTGCTGGAAGAGCTGTCATAGTCACTTGACTCAATCTGTTTCTCTTTCAGATCAGCCTCAAAGCGGGCTAGATCCGTGTCCAGTCTTCGAATGTGTTTATCCACCTGGGAGAAGGTTGAGGGGAAGAAGAGAAGGCAGGGAGATAAGAGAATGGGAAGGATGAAACTTTCATAAGGAAAATTATAGACCCAAGGGGCAGCTAGGTGGCGCAGTGGATAGAGCACCTGCCCTGAAGTCAGGAGCACCTGAATTCAAATCCAGCCTCAGACCAAACACTTGACACTTACTAGCTGTGTGACCCTGGGCAAGTCACTTAACCCCAATTGCCTTAAAAAAAATTATAGACCCAAAACAGATTCCACAAAGTCCCCAAATCTATGAAAACTCCCAACACAGTTGAGAAGTCTTAAGACCCACGGGAGTGAGCAGAAAGGTAGAGAGGAACATGTGGATCTTGGCCATACCATCTCGTAGGTCTGCATGGCGAGCTGCACCTTGTCATCCCCAAATTCCTTGCACTTGCCGTAAGCTTCCTGGATCTGCTTAAGTAATGCCAGCTTTTCCTCTGAGTTGAGGCTGCGGGCGCTACTCATATACTCAGTGGCCAGCTTGTCAATCTCTGCTTTCAGGTCTACAATAAAGACAGAGGCCTGGTCACAATGCCCCCCACCCCCCAAATAGTTGATTGAACATATTCCCCCTAGGCCCTCATCAAATTAAAATGCACAGAATATTTAAGGAGGGGTTGAAATGCTACATGGACTAGATGTGTGGCTCTACTGGTATTGGGAACTCCCACATGAGAAAACTCCCTCTACCAATGCAGGTTAGCATGTAGAGCATTGGGAAGTTGTGACCTTCCCAGAGTTACATATTCAAGATGTGTGAGCATGTAACACCCCATCTGACTGATAACCAAAGGTGATGCCATCAGCATTTCTACCCACCATGTATAGAGGAAGCTGAAATTAAATATGATGGTATCTCCGTTTCTACTGCCTTCATATCCTAAGTATACTTCTAAGTTTTTGGTAGCTATAGATGCTGTTCACAAGGCCTGTCACTGTTTGCATGCCTCAACAGCTACTTTGTGTCTTTTCTCAAAAAACTACCTACCCTGGGTCAAGCTGTTATTGATCCATCCACTATTATTCCTCAGTGATGTCTATGCCTTATTGAATGTCTATCTTCTGCTCAACCTGCTTCCCACCCTACTTCAGCTAACCTTTCAGTGACCTGGTTAGGCTTTCTATTGTCCCCTATCACCTAGGCCAACTAGAATGTGTTAAAGCAAACTGGCTTGGAGACTGGTGGTATTCCAATTTATTACTGATGATCCTGGTTTGTCACTTGTTGCTTGGCAGAGCTCATTGAAACTGTTGATGAAACTGCTTGAGATTGGTTGTGTTGACTATAACAGGTCCAGGTCTTGTACAAATCTGGGCAGAACCACTGCTCTGTAGATCTTCAGTGTGGTATGGTGATTCATTCTATGTTTGCACTACATTTCATCTGCCAGTTTCCCAAAAAACATATTATAAGGCATGCAAACAATGACATGTTCTCTGACATCTCTTCTTGTTGTGTGCACTTCAAAAGTTGGGACTGGATTACAGAGAAAACAAGTCAATCCTCAGCATTCGGCTGCTCCTGGATGACCATTTCCAGGACTTTTGATTTTGTGATGAATTTACTAAGAAGACCTTCCCAATGGGACTCAGTCATTAGTTTGCAGATCACTTGTTGTTATATTTCTTTGAGCAGGACTATACAAAAGAGAAAAGACTGTACCTATTACACAATCCTCTAGTGATGAGGGGGAAATGGACCTGATAAGGCACTATCAACTCTGATGAGACCAACCTGACCATCGGGGAGTAGCCTCAGGCTCCAAGGGAATTTCTCAGGGCAGCCAAACTTGCTCAAGAGTTGCCAGAGTGCAGGTCCACAGATGATATTTAATACTTCTGTAAGGTCGAAGAATACAGTGTAGAAGTCTTGTTGTTAATCTCTGTGTATTTTTTTCAGTATTTGCCATGAAGCAAAGATTACGTCTGCCAACATGAGTTGCAGTCAAAGCCATACTGTGAATTCTGTGGCAGTATGACTGATAATGAAGTGTAGCAGAAGTATTCTGGAAAGGGCTATACCCCCAAAGAGATGAAACTACAGTTGAAACCATAAGATTTTCTGACTTTCTTCTTGAGGATGGTAATGAGGATAGTGTCTTTGAACTCTTTAGCTCTTTCCTCAATACTTCATTTGTTGAGGAAAAATTTGTGCTGATACCTAGGCTACCATTACCCTCCCTTCATAAATTTCAGCAGGTAAGGTGAACAGAGAAGCAACAATACCCTGTATCAGACTGTACAAGCAAACACCAAACTGAAGAATAAATAATCATTCACTCCAGACACAGATAAATGTACACCTTGGTCTGTACGCACCCTCTGTTCTCTGGTCTAGGTCCCGCATGAGCTGGAAGTTTCTCTGGAGCTCAAAGGGGAGGTTTTCAATACCTGAGGGGAAGAAGAGGTTGTGAATTGCTGGAGGTCACAGGGTTCCACTGTGCCCCCACAATCTACAAAACCTCCAATAGGACCTTGAACTGTGTCAATAATAGTAGTGGTCCAAACCTGGCAGCAAAGGATTAATTACAAAAAATCCTATCAATCAAACCTGACTAGCACCAGGTCCTTTTTGGTGGGAACAGGGTCTCAGATCCAGGAGGAAAGGAGTTCTGTGGTAGTTACTGTCCTCCCTTCAGTCACTTAAAGGGGAGGGTGGACAGGCTGGAGGGAGGAGCCACTGGAGGGTCTATTCCTCTAAGAAAAAGGAGGTCAGTGAATTTCTTGGTTACAGACCTGCTGACAGGCGGGACACCTGGCCAGGCCAGATCAAGACGGTGCACCCAACCTGGGATTAAGTGTCCCCCGGCAGTCAGAGTCTATGACAATCCCCCTGCCCCCTGCCCCCTGCCCAAGCGACACTCCTCAACTTCTCTCTAACCCAAAACGATCAAGCCCACCTTAGCGGCCCCTCCCGGGGCTGACATCCATCAGCTGTCCCGCACCCCCCCCCCCCCCCCCCCCTTCCCCTCCCCGCCTCCCCTTTCTTTTCAGTCGTCTCTCTTCCCCCGCGGGCCCACCGATGTGCGCATGTCCCATCTCGGCTTGGCCCTGCACCCGCGCTAAGGCTGCCGACCCAACACCCGCAACCTCTTACTGTCCAGATAATGCTCCAAGTACATTCCCGCCGCCATCTTGAAGCAAAACAAAGCAACTTCCAGTCTGTTCCCGGAAGTGATTGAAGACCCTCCAGGGCTCGAGCACATCCCAGAGAGAAGGCCCCTTCCGCCCTTAAAAGTGTGTGTGCGGGGAGAATTCCGCCCTTAGTGAGTTTCCAGGGCGGACGCTTCCGCCCATTATCTTCACCTTCCTCTCGGAGGAGAGAGCTCGCTGTTGCTCTTAGGGAGGTGCTGTAAGCTTCGGTTCCGCCCTCACCTGGTTGTGCTCCTTGGTTTTGAACTGAAGGAAGAGGAATAACGTCACCCGCGCTCGCCATTTTGAATTAAGTTCCCTTGTTCCCCGCCCTTTTCCGAAAGGAATATACTTTTAGAAAGCCAAAAATATGCACTTTCCTTGTAGTTGCTTTAAAAGAAAATTCGCACCCAATTTCTCATTTGTGTGTGTGTGTGTGTGTGTGTGTGTGTGTGTGTGTGTGTGTAGGGTAGTTGCATCCTTTTTATTTCTTGCTGTCATCTATGTGCTGGGTGGAATAGGGGAGCAAGCAGAGGAAGAGGGGGGGGGCGGGGCAGCCCTAACCCTGGAATGATGGAGATGGGGATTAACCACATGTCTTACCTGCGCCAGTGCCCGGGCCTCAAAGGCGGCCAGTAGTATGGTGGATAGAGTGCCAGACTTGGGAGTCAGGAAGACGAGTTCAAATCCTGTCTCAATGTGTCACTAAACCTCTCAGCCTCAGCTTCCCCTTCAGTAAAATGAAGATAGTAACAGCAACTACCTCACAGGATTGTTGGAGGGATCAAATGAAACAATATATGCAAAGCACTTTGCGAACCTAAAAGCGTTAAACAAATGTGCTATAATTACAATGGCATCACTCATAGCTAGGGATCCTCCTGTCTGTCCAGCTTCAATCCCTGAAGTATGTAAGACATACTCAAAGAGCAAATTTCTCCTCTAAAAGCCTGGTACTTTATGTTTCTCACTTCTAAGCCTAATGTGCCAGGCTTATTTGCTCTGCTGGTTCAAGTGCAATTCTATAAGAAAGTCCACCTAAGCAGGCTAACTAGCAGTACCTGGACGCACACTATACACCCATCACCCAATCCGCCTTTTGCCCACAATTAAGAGCAAGAAAAGGTATGAGTGGATAACTCCTGGTCCATTACCAACTGCTAGGGCAAGAAAGAATTCAAATAATTTACTGATGGCAGGTCAGTCAATGTCACCCTTGATGGTATATTTAATTAGCACATTTTCCTCAACAAAAATCAGTAATAATCCCATTTCCCAATTTAAATAAAAATTATCACTGACATCCCAGACCAGGACAGCACAGAAATCTAAGGACTAAACACCCTTTGGGCAGATGAAGGGATAGTACTCCAAACTCCTAGCAATCATAAGGCTACATAACCTAAGACCCAAGTAAGGAATTTATTTCTACTGCTGGTGCTAAGGCATTATTTTGACCTAGCCAATCAGTATATAGAGCTTACATCAAACTATCTCACATACACTCTCTTGTGTTCCAAAGAAGGGGCAAGCTAAGAAAAATTCCAAGGACTGAGAAGATGCTTGTGCACCTAGTTCCAAACTAAAGGGGGCACTGTTTGATTAATTATCTACACATTATACTAAGTAGTGGGCCCTGTAAGCTTTTTTTTTTCCCCATAGGGAAAGACAGTAGCACAAAACTGTTATTACCAGCTACCAAAGGGTATTTTGTACTTAATAGTGTTCTATAAATATTCAGTAGTCACCATGCCAGAGCCTTTATACTGTATCCAGTAAACAGGTATGCTTTTCACCATCTTATACCCAGACAACCACCACTTCTCATTCCTCTACCCTCACTCTAGTTCAGTGCTCCACTGCCTCTTGCCTAAATCCTATTGAAATAACGTCCAGGACAGTCTTCCCACCTCATTTTGTCTTCTTTCTATCCCCTCCATTGAAAATCCTGCCTCATATTGTTGCTTATTTATCCTCCCAATACATAGATCTAATTTCACTTTTCCAATTTGAAAAAAAAAATGCCTTCATAAACTGGAAAAAGTTCTGGATTTGGAGTCAGAGGACTGGAGATCAATTCCACCTCTACACACTACCTGTATGACCTTGAATAAGTTACATAATTTCTTGGGGCCTTAGGTGCCTCATCTCTTAAACAAGAAGGTTGGGTTAGATGACTTCTAAGATCCCTTTCAACTTGGAATCTATAATCCCACTACAGAATAAACTCAGTCTGGCATTCAAGGTCCTCCACAATCTAACAAAAATCACACATTGCCAACACCTTTAAGGTTTACAGAGTACTTTTCTCATGACCCTGTGAAATAGGAAATGTATAATCTTCCAATTTTACAGAGGAGAAAACTAATGCTCAGAGATGTGAATTCACTTGTTGAAGGTCACACAGCTAACATCAAAGCTAAGACTTGAACCTATTTCACTCCTCTATTCAACAAACTTTAGTGCCAAATCCAATATAAGTTCTTCTGTCTGGCTTTAAAAGCCCTTCACATACTAGCTTCAATCTACTTTTCCAACTTTATATATTCCTTTCCCATGCATTATGGTCCAGATAAACTGGCTCTTTTGCTGTTCCTTGCACAAGATATTCCATCTGCCATTTTTGTACATTTGCATTAGCTTTCTAGAATGCCTAGAATGTGCTTCCTCCTCAGCTCTGCCCCATAGAATCCCTTGTCTCTTTCAAAACTCTGCGCAAGTGCCACCCTGCTACATGAAATCCTTTTCTGATCCCTCCAACCATTAGTACTCTTTCTCCCATAAAATTACATTGTTGATTTTATATTTATTGTATATACTTATTTATATAAATTGTTGTCTCTCCTGATACAATGTAAACTCCTTGAGGACAGAGACTTTTATTTTTGCTTTTGTATCTCTGGTGCCTAGCACATACATGGCACAGGGGTTCTTAATCTGGGGTGCACAGAGTCCCAAAGAGGTCCGTGGATGCATTTCCGGAAGCACATAAACTTATCTGGGCAAAAAACCAAAAAGATGTTGATTTCAATATAATTAGTTTCTTTTGTAATCCTATATATTTTATGATATTCACTTTAAAAAATATTCTGAGAAGGGGTGCATGACACAGGAAAAGATTAAGAACCCCTAATTGATTCTTGAGTAATCATTTGACTACAAATTGCACAATCTTTCCATTGAATCACATTGTTTTACCAATCACTATACTTTACCTTACTCTTCCCACTCACCCTAATATTCTCTATGCCCCAACCAAACTAGACCTTTTCCATGTCTTAGTCCATGTTTCTTCTACTTAAAATGTTCTTGCATATTCAGATAAAAGCACTGGAAATAACAAAACAAAAAAGCTTAACAGGGAGTTGATACCCATGATAAAAAAGAAAAAAGTAAGATCCCAACTAGTTTTACTCTTTTTTGTTTGGTTGGTTTTTGAGGGAATCTGAGTTAAGTGACTTGCCCAGGGGCAGCCCCACAGCTAGTAAGTCTGAAGCTGAATTTGAGCTCAGGTCACCCTGACTCCAGGGCTGGTGCTCTATCCACTGTGCCACCTAGCTGCCCCCAGCTAGTTTTACTCTTGATGAATTAAAGTCACCTGACCTAGGTGAACTGTATCCTTAGGTAACTATATTCTCAGGTACTAAAAGAACTTACACATGTGATTGCTGAGCCATCATTAATAATATTTGAAAGATTATGGAAAATAGAAGTACAGTAGGTACAGAGAAGGGCAAATGTCCTGATTTTCAAAAAAGAGTTTTCACTAACTATAGGGTAGTGATCTTTACTTAAATTCCTGGGAAAATTCTAGGAAGAATCATTAAAGAAATGGTCACTGAACATCAAAAAAGGGAAGTTATTGAAAAATGCCAGCATGGTTTCAGCAAGACCAGGTCATGCTAGAATGAACTTTTTAAAACTTTTTAACAGTTACTAAATTGGTATATCAAAAGAATGTTGTAGATATAGTTTACTTAGATTTTTAGCAAAGCACATGATAAAGTCTGTCATGTCCTTCTTGTCGACAAGATGGAGATATAGACTAGACTAAGATATAATGAGATGGTTTGGAACTGGTTGAATAGTCACCCTAAAAAGAATAGAAATTAATGGTTCATTGTCAAATTGGCAGGTATCCAATGAGTATCACAGGGATCTATGCTTGGCCCTGTGCTACTTAACAATTTTGTCATTAATTTAAATGAAGGCTTATATGGCATGCTCATCAAATCTGCAAATGACCTAGAGCAGGGGGTGAAGAACCTGCGGCCTCGAGGCCACATGTGGCCCTTTAGATCCTCAAGTGCAGCCCTTTGATTGAATCCAAATTTCACAGAACACATCTAGATTCAGGTTCCCCACCCCTGACCTAGAACTTGGTGGTGTTTGCACAAAGGATGATAGCACCAGGATCCCAAAAGATCTTGATGGGTCTAGAGCACTGAACTGAATCTAAGATGAAATTCAACAAGAAAAAATATAAACTCATATCTGAGTTCAAAAGGTTAACTTCACAAATGCCAACAAAGGGGAGGCATATTTAGACAATGATTTGTCTGAAAAAGATACTAGAGGTTTTAAGGGACTGTTAGCTCACTATGTCAGCTGTGTGATTTGGCAGAGAAAAAAAAAGGATGGTGATGGGTTCTTCTTTCCTTGGAGGTCTTCTAACAGAGGTTGGATGACCATTTTTCAGGTATGTTAGAATAGCTCAGCCCTAGATCCAGATTACCTGCTGATCTCTTTGACCCAGGGTCAATGAGCTCCATGTCAGTCCCAGATCCTACTTACCTCCCATCATCTGTCTTCATATCAGGAATTTTCTCCAGAGTTCTGGAAACCATTCCCAGACTAGACTTACCTTAAACTGTTAGGACCTTCCTCCTGTTCAGATTTCCCAGGGGCCATGCCATTGCCTATCTCTCCTGCTATGAAGTGGGCCCTCCGGACTTTACAGGACACTGCATCACCACCTGACGTGAGGTTGGACCTTGATGGAGGGCCTTGAACAAGTCTAATCACCTGCCCTCCTCAACAGATCTCTCCCCAGCCACTAATATTCTACCTGGACTCATTCCTCAATCATTAGCATACTCCTGTCCTCTCATATACTCTGTCCCAATGATTTTGATAGTTGGTTGCCATTGTACAAACCCTGTTTCTTATCTCCCACTCTCTTTTACCTTATTCCAGTCTCCCTTTCATCTTAATCTGACTGTCCTCTCCACCTGCACGTTTCATTCCAGATCTATCTGTTCCTTCCACTGTGCTCTCTGGAATGCCTGATCCATAATTAACAAATTGATTTTTTCATCTTAAATCTTTTCTTTTCTTTCCTTACTGTTTCCATCTTCTAGCATGGTCTATGACAATGCCCGGAACTTGGATTTCCAGAATGTGGTTACTGTTGATGAATTGAGACAAGTATTTCCTGTCCTTGATATGGTCGATCTTGAATAACCACCAAAGACTATGATATTGAGTACAGGAGTGGGCTAGAATCTGTCATTCTCTACAACCCAATATCCCAACATTCTCTCCCTTCCCCTCCCTTCCAATAGTGTCTTCCATTCATCATTGGAGGCCATCTCCAGTTGTCTTGATTTTTATCTTGCCACTGGACCTAGATGGCTCTGGAGGAGAAAGTGAGGTTGGTGACTTTGCACAGCCCTTGCTCACTTGAATCCAATTCACTTGCAAGTCATGGCATAATCTTCCTGATGTCATGGTCCTCTTAGAGAAGGAAGGACAAACAACAACAATCTTCTAGCTCTCACTGACACCTGGATCCTTGCTGATAGGTAACAATTTTCCTGGTCACCTTTCCATTATTGGCTATACTTTCACTCATACACACTGACTCATTGGCAGTGGTTGAGTCAGCATACTTCTTACTCCTTATTGCCATTTCTAGACTCCTCTACCAACACCACACAGTAACCTTTTGTTCTTTGAGGTACATTCAATTTAGATTGAATCTCCTTGAGGGTAAAGACTGGTTTTTGCCTCCATCTCAGTGATAGCTAACATTTATATAGCACTTGCTATGTGCCAGGTGCTTTGCAATCATCTCATTTGACCCTCACAACAACCCTGGGAGGTAGGGACTATTATCATCTCCATTTTACAAATGAGGAAACAGGCAAACAGAAGTGACACACAGTGTCTCAGGCTAGATTTGAACTCAGGTCATCTTGACTCCAGACCCAGCACTCTATTCACTTCATCATCTAGTTGCCTAGCTACACATAGATTGATTATAGCCTTGATCTTGTCACAATCTACAAGTGTCCCATTTCCATATTAATGAATGCCAAAATTCCTTTATCTAATCATAATTTATCATCTTTTGCTTTGCCTTACAACCCCCTTACAAGTCTGTTTTTCTTCACTGTGTTCTCTAATTCTTCCTCTCCTCAGATCTTTCTCAAGCTATCATTTATGAACTGGTTAACCTTTTTTCTTTCCCTCTCTTAACTCCTTGGTGAATCAGTTCAGCTGTCCTCTACATCCAAACTTATATTTTCTTCGTTAAGCTCTCACTGTAGTAAGGCAATCTATTTATACCACCCCCCCAATTGATTCATCATCCCAATCACCACTGTAGCTATTCCAAATCTTGTAGTCCCTCCTCAAACCTTCCATGGCAGCCCTTCCTTCACCCTCTCAACTGGAGTCATGTTTCACCAAAAACAAAATGAGGCCATTTGCTGAGAGCTCCCTCTTTTCCCTTCATCTCATCACTCAGATGTCTTCCCCCCTCTATCTTTTCCCTCACCTCTGTCTCAGATGATATGATTTTTCTCCTTGTCAAGGCAAATTCTTCTACATATATCCTTAATCTCTTCCATATCATTTTCTCCAGAAGATAGCTCCCTTATCATCCCTACTCCCTCACTAATCTATGAGGTGATGCAGTGGAGCACTGAGCCTGGAGTCAGGAGGACTTAGTTTAAATTTGATCTCAGCCACTTACTAGTTGTGTGACCCTGGGCAAGTCATCTAACCTGTCTCAGTTTCCTCAACTGTGAAACTGGGATAACATCACCTACCTTGCATGGTTGTTGTGGGGATCAAATGAGGTATTTGTAAAAGCACTTAACACAGTGCCTGGCACACAGAGGTGCTTAATAATTGCTTGTTCCCTTTGCCTGCCCTCATTTCTTATCTACTGGCTGTTTTCCTGCTCCCTACAAACATGTCCATGCCTCTTCCATCCTTAAAAAACAAAACAAAAAAAAAAATCCTGTCATGTGACCCTATCAACCTTATTAGCTATCATACCATATCTCTTCATTCATTCATGGCTAAATTCTCCAAGCTCTCTACTCAAAGCTTCCACTTCCTCTCCTCCCACTCAGTTCTAACTCCTCTGCAACCTAGCTTCTGACCAAATCATTCAACCTAGTCTCTCCAAATTTACCAATAACCTTTTAATTGCCATATCTCAATCTTGATCCTCGTTGACATCTCTGTAGTCTTGACTCAGTCATCCTCTTTGGAATACTATCTCCTCTCTAGATTTTTGTGGCATTGTTCTCTGCTTGTTCTCCTCTGACGGGTCCTTTTAAAATCTCTTTTACTGAATCTTCATCTTCATGCAAAGCACTTTGCAAACTTTTAAGTACCAAATATACATACATACACATATATACAAGGGATGTCCACCAACCATGGTGGACCCCAGAGCTGTGTCCTGGGTTGTCTTCTCTTCTTGTTCTCCTCCACTTTTTTTCTTTTTTGGGCTAGGCAATGGGATTAAGTGACTTGCTCAGGGTCACACAACTAGTAAGTGTTATGTGTCTGAGGCCGGATTTGAACTCAGGTCCTCCTGAGTCTAGGGCCAGTGATCTTTCCACTGTGCCACCTAGCTACCCCTTCTCTTCTTCTCACACTACCTGTTTGGTGATCTCATCAGTTCCCATGGGTTCAAGTATCATCTCTATGCAGATGATACACAGATCTATTTATCTGGTCCTTACTTCTCTCGAGTCCTGGTCTTATATTACCAACTGTCACTCGGACATCTCAAATTCAGCAATGTCCAAAACAGAATTTATTATATTCTACCCCCATGCCCAATTCTACGCCCCCTTCTAATTTCCCTACTACCATTAAGAAGTTCCTCTCAGTCACCCAGGTACATTCACTCTGGTATATTCCTTGACTCTACCCCATACATTTAATCTGCAGCCAAAGCTTGTCATCCCCTTCTTTCTAATTATGGAGCTGCCACCCCTATCTCTCACATAGATTATTGCAATAGCCTAACAGGACTCCCTATCTAAACTATCTCACCACCCCAATCCATGCTCCATTCAGCTGCCAAAGTGATTGGGAATTTTCTGAAGTGCAGGTCTTATGTTAACCTTACCCAATAAATTCCAATAGCTTCTTATTACCTCCAAGCCCTTGTTCAGCTTTTAAAGATCCTCACAATATAACCACTTCCTACCTCTCCAATATTCACTCCCTTCCATGGACTCTTCCAGCCAGTAACATTGGTCTTACTGTTCCTGGAACACACACTGACTCTATACCTTCTATCTCCTATGCCTGGAATGCTCTCATCATCTTTGCCCTTTTCTTTTTTTTTTTTTTTTAAGGCAATTGGGGTTAAGAGACTTGCCCAGGGTCACACAGCTAGTTAAGTGTCAAGTGTTTGATCTGAGTTTGGATTTGAACTCAGGTCCTCCAGACTTCAGGGCTCTATCCACTGTGCCACCTAGCTGCCCCCTGCCCTTTTCTTTCAACACTCCCCTTTTCCTACTGTTAGTGGCTTCCCCCAGTGATTACTTTAATTTACACTGTATCTATCCTGGATGTGCAATTTTTAAAAATGTTCTTTCCTCTTAGGATGTGACCTTCTTGAGGGCAAGGACCAGATTTTTGCCTTAATAAATGCTTGTTGACTCTTTTAGGTACGAGCTGGACTAAATAGACACTGAGGTACTTTCCAGCTCTCAGATTCTATGATTTTGTATCACTGTGGATAACTTAACTGGACTTCGGCATCAGAAGACATGGATCTAAATTCTATTAACATACCAAGTCACAATCTCTAAACTGGTTTCGTCTTTTAAATGGAGTACTTGTAGTACCTACTTCACAGGGTTATGAGACTGAAATGAGATAAAAGTAGACAAAGCACTTTGCAAACTTAAGTACCATACACTAGTCATTAACATCTTTGTTGAAGTCCTACCCATGCTTCAAATTCTCTCAAATGCCACCTTTTCCTCTATTAACTATTCTGATCCAATCTGAAACTTACGGATAGAAACCGGTGATTTCAATGGCATAGGTATCTCTCTTGTAAGGAAAAGCCCTCTATTAGTGATGATCATTTTCTTTGCAAATTAAAGTCCTAAGAATTCGCCCAGAGCCTTAGGAAATTAAGTGATTTGTCTAGTGTCACACAGCTAGCATGTCACAGGCACAACTTGACTTTAGGCCTTCTTGACTCAAAAGCCAGCTCTTTATCCACTGCACCATGTTGTCTCTAATCTTCCTACCAGAAATTTACTTTTTCAGAATTCTCATAGAACTTGGTACCTCATACCTTTCTCAATTTTGTTTTATAGTTACTTGTACATATTTTTCCTCCTCTATTAGTCTGCAAACTTCAGGCTAGGGAGTTTTCTTAGATTATCATCACCCAGAACAGTGCTTTGCACTAAGAACTTAAATATTGAATCTAATTCACTTTTAACTTGTTCTTCTTAAAGACACCCTCTGAGCACACATATATGCCTAAATGCCAGGTATGTATGGACAAGTGCTGTGCTTCTGGATGGTTGGACAAGAGCCTGTGTGTGCTTCTGGCGACCACATTTCACTTCATCTCTTAACCAAGGAATAGGGAGACCTTTCCGCATACATAATAAAACCTTGTTCTCATTAACTGTTAATTTTTTCAGACCCCCACAGTACTACTCATGCACAGGAAAAATGGTCCTCCTCATCCTCACATACCACCAGTCTACACAGCGGAAGGATCAAAAATAGGACCTTGCATCTCTGAAATATCACCCATTGAGCTACACATGTATTCATACTTCCTAAAGTACATCCCTTCAAACTACTCCAGATTTTCCCCCATACTTGTTCACACCAGCACCTCCACTGCCTCTGATCCTTTTACATGAATTTATTTCTATACAATATTCTAAAAACACCCCTTGTTTTGTACATGTTTTTCTCCCCCCTCCCCCATGTTTAAATTGCTTTATAACAACTGGTTTCCTGATTTGTTGCATCTTCTCTTCTCTGAAATTTGCCATGATTTTTTAAAAAGACAAAATGAAATGAAAATACCATGGTCAGAGATGAAAAAGGGGAAAGAAAAAAATAGAAAAAAAAATACATGAGATAAAATAATGAAAAAAATTGAAAATGAAAATTCTCAGAGATAATGCATTTATAAACAACAAAGAAACGGTTACAAAGATGGCCGTGGTAAGTGGGTGTATATATATATATATTTATATATATATATTTATATATAAATCCATGTCCCATTCAAATGGCCCCAATACCTCAGGGATCTAAGTCCAGTCCAAACTCTCCCTTTTTTATAGTCCCCTTTGCTTTGGGTTTCATAAAGAACACAAACGTCCTGAAACTCCTTGGGACTAGCTGGCTCCCAGGGCTAAAGAATGGGAAAGCCTCTGAAAGCAAGGCTTTGGCCAAAAAGGGAAAGGATTGGTTTGGGGACCAAAGAATGACTGAGGAAGGGGAAGGAGAGGGACCAATACTCCAAGGAAAACTCTTCCCCTCCTTTTTTTTTTTTTTAAACCATATGGGGAATCTTTGGCCCCTTGGGGACCACAGGCTCTGTCTCTTAGTAATCCAGAGATTCATACCAGGAGGTCTTAACTCTAGCCCCCTACCCGCCAATACAAATCTCCCTCCTGTTGAGGCAGAGCAAGAGCGGAGGCCAAATTAGAGAACAAAATGAACTTGTCCTTCTGTATGTGAAAACACGGCAAGGGGCTGGGTCTAGGGTTCCCTCCTTTCCAGCAGCTTGGAGAGGTCCACCTCCTGGTCTTTTCCCTTTTGCTGGGAATTAACCCAACTTTTGAAGTGGGAGGTATTTGGAGGAAGAACTCAGGTTTGGCATATTTCAAGGAGGCCATAAGAAGGCCTCTTCCTTAAATACTCACCACCCCCTTCCCCACTACAACTTTCATAGCCCTTTCGCCATATGATTGTAGGGAATACAGTTGGGCCCCACTCAGCAACCCAGAGTTCCTTTTCAGACCCAAAGAGTTGTTGCTCTTTGAGCAAAGAGCTAGGAGCAGGGTGGTGTCCTCTGAGGGAAGCTGCAGCCAAAGGCCCAAGAAAGTGGAGCCAAATCCTGCCACTTGCCAGGAGGGAAGGGGAGTGGTGATAGGGGAGCAGGTTGGGGGGGGCCAAGATGGGACCTCTTCTCTTCCCTCAGTCGGATGGAATCAAGTCTCTAGGAGCTGGCCAGGTGCTCCACCTGGATGGTGCTGGTAGTAACTGTGAGGCAAATGTCCTTATGGTGCTCAGCTGTCTTGTAGGAGGTCAGGTCAAAGGAACACTGGGGTGGGGGATTAGGATTGCTGTCCCCACCACCCCCACCTTGGGGGGCTGCCCCAGGGGGCTGGAAGTGCTGTTGCTGCTGTTGTTGCTGCTGCTGCTGCTGCTGCGAGGCCTGGGAAGCTTGGGCTTGAGCCTGAGCCTGAGCCTGGGCTTGGGCCACTGCTGCTGCTGCTGCAGCTGCTGCTGATACAGCTGATACCTGCTGCTGCTGGAGATCTGGAGCATTGTGTTTTCGCATGTGTTTCATCAGATATGTCTCCTGAGGGATTTCACACCATGGTTATAAGAAAAAAGGAAGACACAGAATGTATATACAGCCTAGTTTCTTTTGGTTTTCAAGATAAGTGCTTCATACTAAGATACCCATGATCCATCACACTGAGCTGACAGCAAATTCTCTATCCACGTACCCACTAAGTCTGAATAGGGGCATAAAAACAATTTCTTCATAAATTAGAATAAAACTTGAGAAGATATCTTATCCATTTCCCTGACTTTAGAAGTTGATACTTTTTTTTTGTCCATAAAGGTAAACCAAGAAGCATTTATTAAATACCTACTGTACCTCAGGCAGCTAGATGGCTCAGTGAATAGAACACTGGGCCTAGAGTCAGGAAAATCTGAGTTCAAATCCAGCCTCAGACAATTACTAGCTATGTGACACTGGGCAAGTCACTTAACCTCTGTTTGCCTTAATCCACTGGAGAAGGAAATAGGAAACCACTCCAGTATCTTTGCCAAGAAAACCTCATGGACAGTATGATCCATAAGGTCACAAAGAGTCAGATACAACTGAATAACAATATGTCAGGTACTGTGAAAGCAGGATAGCTATCCCACAACTACTTTCTGGGACCTAGTGATTCTTTCAGTAGATAATAATTTAAATCCTTCTACAATTCTGAAATGATGCTACAGGGGTCATTTTTTAAAAAGTGAGATGGAGAATTACTGTTCATCAACTATCATGTAATCCACTTCTCTCAAAGACTACATGGTCACTTAAGATACTTCCACTGTAAATACAAAAATTTCCTTTTTTTTGTAGGCCAGGACCTCATGAAGGCAGAGTTATGGTCTTCTGGGGCTACAGAAGAGAAAGGAGTACTCACCGACGTGTATGCACGACTGCAGATTGAACAGGTATACACTTTAGCATGCTTCACTGTATGTGTGGACAGGTGTACCTCTAATGAGGCTGCATCTGTATATGCTCGATGACAGTTGTGGCACTTGAAGGGTTTGTCTTTGTTGTGCTGCCGTCTGTGGGACTAGGTGAAGGGTGACAAACTAACATCAGTATTTGACACTCTGCTGCTCCGATCCCATCCAAGATACACACCAGAGAGACTGTATTACCAAGCCCTTTCCCGAGTGAGGCATTCTCAGTGAGGAAAAACCTAGACTTAGGCGCTTGGTCTCTTAGGTACAATTTGAGCCCAGATAAAATGGTTTATAATGGTGATTCAGGAAGCCACACATGATACACACTGGGATTCTTACAGTTACAACGCTAATGCTTAAATAGAGTCTGGGCCTAAGGATGGGGTCTGCTCAAGCACTCCTACTGGTAGGGCAGTTACCTGCAAGTTGGAGAGTTGAGTAAAGGCTTTTTCACAGCCTGGGTGTGCACATTTGTACGGTCTATCTCCAGTATGGATTCTGCAAGGGGAAAGAAAAGCATAAAAGAAGAAAAATTAACAATGTTACTCAAACATAGAAAGTAAGAACAAACAGTTCTTGGAGAACCAACTCTTTTCCAAACTCTCCTCTCCCCTCCCTGTCAGTCACAGCCACTACTTATCATCAGGGAGCTTGGGTACACTCTTTACAGGTCAGTATTGCTATTTCTTCCCAAGACCTAGGTAGTTAAGTACCTATGCCCCCAGAGGGCAGGCATTATATAACTTTCTATGCAGGTCAACCCTGACAGAAACTCCATCCAATCAGTGCTCAGAGCCATATCTTAAGACGATGGTAAGAAAGGGACTTCCTCTGTCCAACCTCCCCATTCCCTACATTATCCAGGAATCATGCTCTAAAGCCCTGAATGATACCAAGGAAGACTGCTGCAAAACCCAGAGTTATGTCAATCTTGGAGAGCAAGGCTGATAATTCACGTAACAGACCCTGTGGCTCTATCTAGGCAGGCAACGAAAGGCCAAGAAATGCCCAGCTTGTACTAACTAGACCATTTCATTCTTAGACCATCATTCACCTACTGGGCATGAGCTGAAGAATCTTGAATGTTTGACATCTGACACCCACTTCTGATCCAGAACTTAGAGACTACCCCTTCACCTAAATGCTTGTCAGCTCATCCAAATTATGGCCAAAAAAAAAAAAAAAAAAAAAAAAAAAAGCCACCATCATCATAGGACTTGTCATCTCCCATAATGGATACTTGAGGTTCTTTTCTCTTTCCAGAGTGAGAGGTATGAGCACCCACAAAAGTAGGAAGTTTACATCCATGGCAGGTCTGTCAAAGGCCCCATGGGGTGGGGTGGGGGAGTTGGAAGGTGGTCCCACAGTCAGATTTGAGAATCCATGATTACGAGACCTTCCTGATTGTCAAGCTCTGTTCCTCCACTCTTTCCCATATTCACATTCAAATGGCATATAATCATTAGGCACCCTTGTGAAGCTGATAAAGAAGCTGTTTCTCAGATGGCTGAAGATTCTTAGGCTTCTGTGATGTTCCAATATTATGTTCCATTTGGGAACTGGGGTCATGGTTTTCTTCTGGTCTCCCTTGGAGTCTCACTGGCTGGACTGGGTTTCACTAGACTGGTACCTCACTACAGGAGCCATAATCTTGATCAGGAATCCTTTGCTTTGTGAAATGAAATGAGAGTCCCACAAAGTCAATGCCCTATGGGATGTTGATCTGGTTTCTTCCAATCAATTTCCACTGCAAGGGAAATATCTTGCAAAGTGTGTGTGCATACATGTATATTTTAGGGGAGGGCACTGGGGGGAGGGGAGAAGTCGTCTCTGCTCCAAGTTTGTCTCCATCTCCCATATATCAGGGGTACGGCGTTAACAGCCATTGTATCTCCCTGGTACAAACTCTCCTGGGACCCACTGATGTCTCCAGCGCTGTTACTCAGTCCTCTCTCTCTCTCTCTGTTCTGCCAGTGATGCTCTCCTCCAGTCACGTCTCTCCCCTGCCCCCTGCGTGCGGGTTGTTGTGTGTGTCCGGGGCGGGGGGGGGGGGGGCGTGCCGGGGGGGGGGCGGTCGCCCGCCACTCTCCCTTACCGTGTGTGCTGCTGAAGGTGGGAGAGCTGGCGGAAGGCCTTCTGGCAGTAGGAACAGGTGTAAGGCTTGGCCCCCGAATGGATACGGAGGTGCTGGGCCAGGTAGGAGCTGTTGGCGAAGGTCTTGGAGCAGTGCGGGCACTTGTGGGGCTTGACAGTCTCCGTGTGCAGCTTGGAGTGGATCCTGCCGGAGAGGAGGGGGGGCAGTACTTTCATCCGTCAAGCAACGTCATTTCACCCAGTGGAGAGCTCAGCCCGTGGTGTCGAACTGCTTCCTCCTCCTCCTAAAGACACTCACAGACCTGACTAGAACTAAATGAAGAGGAGACCCGGTTCTAGATGGTTGCTTGATATAAGTTGGTGGCAAGAATGGTAGAGAAATGGTGAAGAGCTGCTATTCTTGGCTCCTGGTAACCCCGAAGTAGGAATCAGAGCTCATGGTACATGGAATACTGGATTTGGAGTCAGAAGACCTGAGTTTGAATCTCAATTTTGCCACTTAGTACTTTAGGCAAGTAACTTAACCTCATCTGTAAAATGAGAGGCATGGACTAGATGACCTTTAGGGTTCCTTCAAGCTATCAATCTATAATCCTGTGAATTCCTTGGTCCTCTATAAGATCACACACAACACGGTTCCCAGGGACACCCTCTTCAAAGGCAGTACTTTACACACACAGAACAAACTCCTTATAATTCATAAGGCCAAAAGATAGATCCATTACCTTATCATACCTGGCTCTGAATCTAGGCATAAAACAAAAGCAGGGACTGCTCTGCAGAAAAGCTACACACACATAGGCACAAACCATGACATCAATACAGACTCTGTAATAGGATCCCAGAATTTCCCATGCCCCCAAAACTGCTAAGAAGAATCCCTCACAGAGAACACAAGGGAGGCAAGGTTCTTGCAGAGTAAGCCAGAAAAACACAGAGGATCAAGAGCTCATCTAGGAGGAAGGATAGGCATAGTAGACTGTGGATAGGAATAGTAGACTGTGTATGGGCATAGTGAGGATAAAGGGATGGACAGTTAGGGTTGCTTGCCTTACCGTGTGTGCTGCTGGAGGTGAGAGAGCTGGCGGAAGGCCTTCTGGCAGTAGGAACAGGTGTAGGGCTTGGCCCCTGAATGGATACGGATGTGCTGTGCCAAGTAGGAGCTGTTGGCGAAGGTCTTGGAACAGTGCGGGCACTTGTGGGGCTTGGTCTCTGTGTGTGACTTGGAGTGGATTTGCATCTCCGACTTGGAATAGAAGGTCAGCGAACACATCCGGCACCTGGGCCCAGCCAGGGCAACAAATTAGACATGCCCCCTCACCAAAACAGATAACCCCATACCCTCCTCCCATGCTGAGATCAGCCCTGAGAAGTTCAACCATATGAGACATGACCTGTTTTTCTTCTGCTCCTCTTAGATTCTGAATTTCTTTCTCCTCCCTGTGGAATCCCCCAACTGTAAACTGGGAAAAGCACCCCATGCACTCCTCAATTCCCCAGGGAGGCAATGAAGAGTTGGATTTCTAAAAAGGGACCTTCCCTCTTCTTAGAGAACTTTGTTTCAGCATCAATCTTATTCCCCCCTCAAGTAACTTCTCATTCTGCTCTAAACCTTTGCTTTTCCCAAGGTATATGGAGGTAATACCAGTCTGAAGAAAGTGTCACCCCACCTGGATCCACTTTTATTCAATATCTGAGATAAAAGTCCTCTCTCTTGCTCTGTTGTGCCATCAACTAGAATAGGCTTATATGAAAAGTCTTCAGTCATATTAGTTTAGATTTGGCCTCTGGGCAAGGGTTATGTCAGCTGGAACTCACTTGTTTTATCTTAACTATTCAAGAAAGGGCAACATAGCCTAAAAAAAGAGTAACAGAATGGAAGCCAAAAGACTCGGACAAGTTCCTTTTCTCAGCCTCAGGTTCTACTCTTTTCCTCTTTCTGTACAATGTGAGAATGATTACTCTCCCTTAAGTACATTTTAAGAGCAAGCTATCAAGGGTTCTGAGCTCCTCACAAGGGCGTATCATGAATGCTAGCTTTTAGCTTAAATATAGACCTCTCCTCCCCTTATACAAACTTCTACTTAAATTCTAGTACTTTAGTCCAATCCTCCTTTGCAAATTCTAAGGGGGAAAAAAGGAGAGGGAGAAGAGGAAATGTACTTTTCAAAAAGGAATAATGGTGAACAGACCCTTGATGTAGTCAAGAGTCCTGGGTTCTAACTCTGGGATGCTGGAGGCTTGCTCGCTTCTCTACACATCATTTTTCTGATGAGAAGGTTAATATCTACTACCCAGAAGTACACAGTAAAAACACTCTGGGCTTTCACAACAGAAAGTGTCAACACCAAAGATTGAATTCATTATATTAATGAAAGCAGTGCCAGCAATAAGACAGTTTTGCTATTTATTTCATACTGTTCAACATTCCAATTTGAAGGGTCCAACATTATTCTCTGTTGATGACATTTTTTTTCTAAGAGACAGGAGTGCCTCAATTCTGAATCTATGCTAAAATCTCACCAGGTTTTTTGGTTAGTTTTTAGAGTAAACACACCAACCATATCCCCAATGTTGGTGTTATTAAAAAGACAATCCATTTCAATGCAGCTTTCCGGCGCAGAAAATGTTGGAAAGCTTAAAGTTAATGCTAAAGGCAAAGACCACTATTCTAGTATAATGAAATTTGGTTTCTTGGATATAAACTTGATTTCAAAAAAAGATGAGACAGAAGGTTGTTTTTACATAAAATATAAAAAATATATAAATTCTCAGAAATGCAACTCTTACTCTCATACCATCTGTCCTCTTAAGGCAGAGCTATCAAACTCCTGACCCTCAAAACTCTTCAGTGTGGCCAGAACCAGATTAAAATGTAATTGGAATTACGTTTAACAAAATAAAAATACAATACAACATAGATAATATTAATTTGTAGTTTTCCACTGCTTCTATTTGAGTTTGACACCAATGCTCTAAGGAACTCAAGGTACTGTCCCTTACCCTCCATTTTACATTATGAGCAAACCAAAGTCTTGAGATATTAGGTGAATTACCCACGGTCACATAGCAAGCCAGACTGGAGCTAGTTCTTTAGTTCTGCCAATATCCATGAGCATCTGTTCTTTGATACTGCAAGTCTGTTGCTACTTAGATAGGTCCCCTTTGCTGTAAGGAAGACTCAAATAGTTCATAATTCTCTGTTTCTGTAGGAATTCCTTCTTATTACCTTGAATAGGTTTAATTCTGCTCACTCTACTTTCTTATAATACAGAGATTCTCTCTGTGAAAATGGTCAGCTAATCCTAGCTCCAGAAAAATCAGTGCCCCCAAATCAGGAGGTACAACATAATGAATCCTGTCATTTCCCTAAACTGGTACAGTTGTTGATGCTCAGAGTCAACTCTATAGCAGATTAGAGATAACATCAGCACAGGTGTGCAGAGGTAGAGTACCTTGAACTGTCTAAAAAAGTTAAGAGTTCTGATGCTAGAACTAGAAAGGACCTTTCTTTCTTTCTTTCTTTTTTGGTGAGGCAATCAGGTTTAAGTGACTTGCCCAGGGTCACATAGCTATAAGTGCCAAGTGTCTGAGGCCAGATTTGAACTCAGGTCCTCCTGATTCCAAGGCTGGAGCTCTATCCACTGTGCCACCTAGCTGCCCTGTGGAAAAGACCTTAAAGATGGTCTAACTTCTTCATTTTACAGATGAGGAAACTTGGGTCCAGAGAGGTCAAGTGACTTAAGGTCACACAGCTAGTTAGGACAGAGCTGAGACTATGGTACATGTGACATTCTAGCAAAACACCACCACCCTAAGCTGAGCTTTTGATATAGATGAATATTCTATGTCAAAATGACTATCCCCATGAGACTACTGTATTTAGAAGGTGGTACCTTGCTTTAATTAATCCAATGTGTATCCAGATTTACACAAAACAATTAGAGAGTGGTTATTCACTTTTACAAAAGGATTCACATTGATTCCTTTTAGGAACAAGCTTGAGTGCATTAAAAATGATAGAATTTACCAAAAAAAAAAAAAAACTGAGTCACAACCTTGCAAGAATGAGGTAGGAGGCTGGAGAACTGACATATAATATTTTGGAAGGATAAAGTCCCCAGTAACATTTTCCCAGGTACAGGAAAAGGCACTCAGGAAGAATGACAACTCTCCATGGTGAAGTTGTATAGAGTAAATAAATAAATACTATCAATCACTTTCTCATCCCTTTCTTCTGAGATCTAATCATTTTACAAAAATATTACCTAAATACTCCTAATACCACTAGAAGGGAGGCATAAAACAGAATTCTCTCCATTTTACAAATGAGGAAACTGAGGCCCAGAGAGGGGAAAAGGACTTGCCCAGGGTCACACAGCAAGTTGGTGGTGGAGCCTGAATCCATGAGCCCAGGGCTCTGTCCATTTCCTGTGCCGCAGTTTCCCTGGCTCCTAAAATGGGAACAACATTGCCCATCTGGGTATATTAAGGAGAGAAACCAGTCTCCCATTCAAACATGTCTGCTTCTGTCCAAGACTATACTTTGAGGTTATGCCCACTTTGTAAATGAGGGTCAAAGCTCCCCCAAACCACAGGAGCATTTTTCAGCTTGTGGATCATGAGTTTCCAGAGGGTAAGGACTATCTTTACTATTCTCTTTGTATAGTGTACCACATGCAAACAAATATTTGATAAATACTTTTTGATGATGGACAACTCTGGAAAAGACAGGATCAGAAAGTCTGATCTGGTCTATGTTAATGAGTCACTGAGCAAACATCTACATTGACTATGTATGGCTTTTTAAAAGGCAGGGAAGGGAAAAGGGGAGAATGAGCTATTTTCTTTTTTTTTTTTCTTCTGTGTAGGCCCCTACCATCATCCCAACTATGTGGGGGCAAGAAGGTACAGGGATCAAACAGGCATTATAGCCACAAGGAGGCACGTAGGCTGGGCCAATAATTGTCAGAAAGATATCCTGGAAAAGTAGGGATGGAAAATTCATGCCTCAAAATATATCTGGGGACCGTCAGGGGATCCCAAGTTGGGAATCAGACCTCTGAAGAATGAGAGGTAAACTCCAAAAATACTTGCAGAATTTTCCCTATTTCACTCTATGACCCCAAACAAATCACTGCTAAGATACCCCAATGTAGGGGCAACAGAAAGGAGAGGTAAAGTGGGGACAAAGTAATGAGGAAGTCATGTACCTTCCCCCCACCCCTGGCCCCACCCACCCTCCTACCCAAAAACATCCCTGACATGCAACTGGGTTTGACATGAAAGAGTCACCCAACAGAGTCCTGATTTGAAGCAGGACCCAAAATGGGAGTGGCTGAAATAATGATCCTCACCCCATCCGGCCCCCTGGCTCTGCCCCCCACCTGTAGGTCTTGCCATCCTTCTGATGGTCTTCGTCATCCTCAGGGGAGAGCACATAAGGGTCATTCATCTCAGGCAGCCCTGATTCCTGCATCCTCTTCTTCTTTCGGCCCCGGGGAGGCTTGGAAGCCACAGTGCCACCACCCCCACCCCCCCCACCTCCCCCGCCCCCTTCTTCTGCCAGAGCTGATGCCACCTTCTTGGAGAGGTCAGGGACCACCTGCAGGGCTTGGGAGCCAGGGGGAAGGGCTGACACAATCATGGGAGCTGAGATGGGGAAGGTCTGAGCTGAGGAGGCTGTAGTCACTAGAGAGCCTGAGGGGGATGTGATCACCAAGCCTGGACCTAGGAGCAAAAGAAAGATGGGGTTATCATTTCTTGGCCCTGATACCTTACCTTATTTCATTTTAAGTCATCAGAGAATCATACAATCACTTTACTGAATTGAACTGCCCCACTCAGCCCAGTGTTTGCAAACCCTAAATCCCATAGCAAAAAGTCTTTTACTTTAGGTTCCCATTGCGACCCCACCTCCTACCTGGTAACAGTGAAACTTATCCCCTGACTGGAATCCTTTCTGTTCTCCACTTAAAAGAACAGTATTATGCTGAACACACTATGAACCCCTAATAACAGGATTTCTGAGAGAGAAATAACATACATATCCCATTCCACCCAGTAACATCTGAATCATCCCACCTTGTAATCCTGACCATGGATTTTCAACACCCCAGACAGCTTAGGGAGGAGTAAGTGGAGTTACTCACCAGCAGTCATCAGTCCTGTGGATGGCACAGGCACCACAGTGATATTCTGAGTGACTGAAGCCTGGCTATGTGGTGTCAGTTGATCTGGCTTGGTATCAGCATCCATGCTGATGCCTGATGGCAGGGGTACTGAGGCAGGCACCGTTAGCAGGGTTGGATAGTGAGGTGGAGCCAGACCACAGCCTTTCTCTGGTAGCAGCTGATCCTTCATCTTGTTGATGAACATCGTATTTTCTATCTAAAAGAAGAAAAATCTGTTATCAGAATGGGGCAAAGATTATTTTCTTCCTTCCTCCATAGTTTCTCCTTCTTTAACATATAATGGAGATGAGAAAATTAAGTTGGTGCCCCTGTTCTTCTAAAGGGAGTCTAGAAGGGAAAAGGTCACCTCTACCTTACACTTAATTCAGTAACAGGAGATACTTTGTGAGGGTAGTAACGGATTAGTCTGGTTCCTTGCCCAGCAGTTAAGTGGTAGATAGAAATAGTGGAATACCACTATTTAAAGTTGAACAATAATAAAAATACTACCTTGTATTTGCATAGTGCTCTAAAGTTTTCAAAACATTTTTTATGCAAATTTTCTCCGCTGAGCCTTACACAATTTTGTGAGGTAAACAGATACTATTCTTCTCATTTTGCAGATGGAGAAATGAAGGCTCACAGAAGTGACCCGCCTGAGTACACTTGGCTCCTAAGTGGCAGAATAAAGACCTGATCTCTGGAGTCTACTGCCCTCTCTATTATACTACATATGTGTGGGGTGAAAAAGTTAGTATAACCTACCTGTCCTGAGACTGTGGGAACCGCTGGCCAGAAGTACGGGGAAGAATTGAAGTGAGATTCTTCCATTCTACCTGCAGGGAGAGAGAAGATAAATCATGATCACAAAGACAATGTGAAAAGTCATTGTGGAAAGGAAAGGTAGCATGGAAGGCTCCTGGTGCCCTCCTCTGAGGCGCAGACCTTAAGGATCTGATTCTTGGTGGATATATCCTACGGTAGTATCCTAAGGCTAAATGTAGGTACTCTCACAACTGTAGTGATGAATGAGTTAATAATACTAAAAGACTCCACACCTATCTCATTCATTCTCCTTTCCCAATATTAAGAGAGTTAGTATTACTTTCCCTTTATGAAAGAAAGAGAAACTGAGCCCTAGAAAAGGAAAGAATGGGCCCTTAGTCACACACTAAGTGGCAAAGTTGAGAATAACAATCAGAAAGTCTCGCCTTTTTCCTCAATTTCTTATTGCCTCATACTCCTTTTGCCAGAATGAACAAGTCAAGTTTTCCAATCTTCCTGTTTATATTTTTCTTTACAGATTCTGAAAGGATTCTGGGATAAAATTGAAAATTTAAAGAAAATTACAGAATAGAAAGGCCAGAAGGAATCAAAATCAATATTGATTTATTAAAATTCTAGCTGCTATCCCTGGAGTAGTGAGATACAACTCTTCCCCACATCACCAACAGGATCAAAGATGTATTAAAAAAAAAGATGTACACAGTTAGAAGGGACCTCAGAGGTCATCTAGGGCAATGCCTTCATTTTATAGACAGGAAATTAAGGCTCAAAGAGGTTGTTAGTACTCTTAAAACTGGGAGAGCTGAGATAGTTGGATGAAGTTTACCCAAGACTGGTTTGGAACTGGCCAAAGAAACATGGCTTCAGGCAATGACTAAGGAAGTTGGGAAAGATATTCAACAATGCAGCATGGAAAGAACAGTGAAATCTCCCCTAAATGTATCCCAGTCACCTTAAAAGTTTAGTTTCTCATTCTACTTCATGGAGCTTATTTATAAGCTCTTTTCCTGGCTATACTAAATAAGATTTCCAATTCTTACAAAAGGTAAGGCAACATCCAATTTGCTCTCCTTCCTTGTAATAAGGGATCTTCTGCTAGAAAATAGAAGAGGGGAATGCAACAAACCTCTGAAGACAGTAGAACTTCTTGGATTTTTTTTTAAGTGACTTAAACTTAAAAGTATCTCCTGAAACATAATTAAATTTAATAAAGGTAAGTATTAACTCTCTATCTCCTGATATTAGCATGCAATTTAGAAAGCATTACTTTTAACAACCAACCATACTACCATTCAAGTGGAATGAAAGAAAACCAATCCCAACTAGCTTTTGAGAGCAGGAGCTATGCATATTCTACTTCTTTTGGCCTCCCAACCTCCCATCCACTCCAACATCACCTAGCATGGTATTTTTTAAAATTAAATTGACAAAAATCTGTATTCTCTCCTTCTCAACCCCGCCCCCTTTATCTACAATGAAAAAGGAAAAAATCCTTTTAACAAATATGTACAGTCAAGGAAAACATATTACCACATTGGTCACGTTAAAAAAAAATTGTCTCAATTTGCAGTACACCACCCGTCTGCCAAGTGCTTCATCATAAGTCTTCTGGATTCATGGTTAGTCATTGTAGTGCTCTGAGTTTTTAAGTCCTTCAAAGTTGTTCGTCTTTACAATAGTGTTGTTACTGTATAAATTGTTTTCCTGACTCCACTCACTTCACTTTGTATCAGTTCATACAAGTCTTCTCAGGTTTCTCTGAAACTATCCCCCTTTCATCATTAACTTGTAGCACAAGACTATTCCATTACATTTGTATACCATAACTTGTTCAGCTATTCCCTAATTGATGGTCACCTCCTGTTTCCAGTTCTTTGCCAACATAAAAAGGTGCTATAAATATTTTTGTACATAGGCATCCTTCCCTGCTGCCTTCTTTTAATAAAATTTTAATTTATGAAAATAAAACAAGCATTTCCATAACATCATACAGTAAAAAAATATGATTTGCATGAAACTGCAAACCTACTATGCACAACTTGCTATTCCTTTCAAATATACAACAAAATTATTATGTAAATTTCTTTTGTCCCGTCCCCCTTCCTGCCATGGCTACCACTAGACACAAACAGGCATATATATATGTATGTGTGTGTATGTATAATTCTCCTATACATACTTTCTCTGGATGCAGATAGCATCTTTCTTCATATGTCCTTTATAGTTAAACTGAGTATTTATAACAGTCAAAATAACTTATTTGCTTAAAAAGTCTTTCTTAAAACAATATTGCTGTTACTGTATATAATGTTCTCTTGGTTCTGCTCATTTTGCTTTTCATTATTTCATGCAAGTCTTTCCATGTTTTTCTAAAATCACTGAGCTCATCATTTCTTATAGCACAATAGTATTCCCCAATCGATGGGCATCCCTGCAATTTCCAGTTCTTTGCCACCACAAAGAGAGCTGCTATAAACATTTTAAAACATTTAAGTTCTTTTCCTTTTCCCCTAGTCATCTTTGGAAATAGACCAAGTAATGGTATTATTAGGTCAAAGGTTATAGGTAGGTTAATAACTCTTTGGGCATAATTCCAGATTGCTCTCCAAAATGGTTGGATCAGTTCACAATTCCACTAACAATGAATTAGTGTCCCAATTTTTCTAGATCCCCTTCAAGATTTGTCATTTTCCCCTTCTATCATTTTAGCCAATCTGATAAAGTGTAAAATGATATCTCAAGGTTGTTTTAATTTGCATTTCTCTAATCGATGATTTAGAGCATTTTTTCACATTACTATAAATTATTTCGATTTCCTCACTGGAAAACTGCCTGTTTTGACCATTTATCAATTAGGGAATAACTCATATTCTTATAGATTTGACAAAGTTTTATATATATATATATATATATTTATTAGATATGAGACCTTTATTTGGCTGTCTATAAATTCCCCCCCCCCCAATTTTCTGCTTTCCTTCTTACCTTGGCTACATTTGTACAAAAACACTTTAATGTAATTGAAGTTATCCATTTTATACCTAACTGCTTTCTATCTCTTGTTTATTCATAAATTATTCACTTATCCTTAAGTCTGACAAACAATAATGTTCTCTGCTCCCTTTTAAAAAAATCTTTATGGGTTACAAATCTAGAAGTGGTATCACGGTTCAAAGGGTATGCACAGTTTAATAATTTGTGAGGCATACCTCCAAATTGCTTTCCAGAATGGCTGGACCAGTTAACATCTCCACCACCAGCTCCTCCAGCATTTGTCATTTTCTTTTTTTGTCAACTTTACAAATTTGATGGGTGTAAAGTGGAATCTCAGAGTGTTTTAATTTGTGTTTCTCTAATTGTTAGTGATATAGAGAATTTTTTCACATGGTTATTTTAACCACTTGGATTTCTTCCTCTAAAAAAATGCCTGTTCATATCCTTTAATTCTTACCAACTGGGAATGGTTCTTATACTTACAAATTTGAATCAGGTCCCTATTTATTTTAGAAATGAGACTCTATCAGTGAAACTTTCTGTAACGATCCCCGCCCCCACCTGCTTCTCCTCTTACATTAGTTGTTATTAGGTGCTTTTTGGTGGAAAAACTACTTAACTTTCTATAATAAATTTGTCCTTTTTATCTTCTGTGATCCTCACTAACCCTTCCCCTATTCAGATATCTGAAAATTTCATTTTTATGCTGAAAATTTGATTTTCCTCTTTCTTTAAAATCCTAGTGTTAATATTTTGTTTTTTTTTTTCCTTTCAATTTTGTTATGCTCCTCTTTGATTTTTGGGATGTCTATTTTAGTATTTTATTGTTTTTTTTAAATTTGTTGGTTTTTCTAGTTTTTTTTTTTAGTTACATGCCCAATTCATTGACTTATTCTATTATTAATTAAAGTGCTTAGAGATATAAAATTTCCCTTAAGGCCAGATTTGGCTGCATCCCAAAAATTTTGGTATATTGTCTCATTGTTGTCATCTCTAATGAAATTATGTTGTTTCTATGATTTGTTCCTTGACCCATCCATTCTTGACGATTAAGTTATTTAAATTCCAATTCATTTTTAATAATTTCTTTAGTGACTCTTTAATGAATATAATTTTGTTTTATTGTATTACTGTGAAAGATGAGGTTAATATTTCTTTTTTGTGTTTGAGAGATTTTTATGTCCTAATACATGGTTAATTTTTATAAAGGTGTCATGCACAGCTGAGAAATGTGCTTTCTATTCCCACTCCACAATCTCCAGAGGTACATAATATGTAACTTTTCTAAAATTCTATTCAGGTCCTTAACTTTATTTAAAAAAAAAAATTCAATCTATTTAGGTCTAGGAGAGTTACATGACAGCTTTATTATCTATTTTCCCCCATAACTCACTTAACTTATCCTTCAAATATTTAGATGCTATGCCATTCAGTGCATATGTTTAGTACTAATATTAATTCATCAATAGTATCTTTCAGCAAAATGTAGTTTCCTTGTTTTAACTAAATCTATTATTGTTGTTACACTGTCTGAGATGATTGCTTTTTTTTTAAATGTAGCTGAGGCATAATAGATTTTGCTCCAGTCACTTACTTTAACTCTATGTGAATTTTTATGTTTCAAGTGTATTTCTGGTAAAGAACATATTGTTGGATTCTACTTTCCTATCCATTCTACTATCCTTTTCCCATTTTTTGGGTAAATTTATTCCATGCATATTCACCGTTATGATCACTAATTGTGTATTTCCCTCTATCCTATTCTTTTCTGCTTTTCATTCTTTGTCCCCTCCTCCATCTTCTAAAGAAGGTTGGGAGAAAGGAGTATGCTCAGCACCAATGCTCTAGGTTTGATAAAATCTGTTTCTGCTCCCCTCTCTTCTCTTCCCAATCAAAGGTTGCCATTCTTCCTTTCCCTACTCTCAAATCTCTGAGATCCACCCTCCTGTAAGAGGCTAGCCATCATTTCTGCGTACTCTTCCTCCCTTTGACCAGTTCAGAGGAAAGTGAGATTCAAATGACATCTGCTCTCCCCCCAACCCTTCCTCTCTGTTTGTATAGATTTTTACTTGCTTACCTTTTTATGTCAGATAATTTCCCCCACTTTCCTCCCTCTAACCCTGCCCTCAATTCCTTTTCCCTTCCCTTTCTTCTTTTAGATCATCAAAATATAATAAAGTTACTAAAATGCCCTCCATCTTATTAGACTGTATGAGCCCTGATGATACTCAGAACATAAACAGTTTATCCTTTAGTCCTTATGACTGTTCGATTATGTTTACCTTTCTGTTTCTTTTGATGACTGTGTTTATATTTCAAAGTTTCTACACAGTGCTGGTCTTTTCATCAGGAATGCTTGTAAATCCTCTATATCATTAAAGGGTCATTTGTCCCCCTGAAGGAGTATAATCAATTTTTGCTGAGTAAGTCATTCTTGGTTGTAAGCCTATATAGCTTTTGTCTTTCTGAATATGGCATTTTAAGCTCTTTACTCCTTTAAAGTTGTGCTACTAAATCTTGTATATTCCTGATTCTGACTCCTCAGTACTTGATTTCTGTCTTTTTTGGCTTCCTTGCAGCATTTTTTGTTTGACCTGGAAGCTCTGGATTTTGGCTGTAATGTTCCTTGGAGCTTTCTTTTGGGAGTTTCCTTCAAGAAATGGACAGTGGATTCTTTCTATTCTCACTTTGCCCTTTGGTTCTAAGAGATCTAGGCATTTTTCTTTTATGATTTCTTGAAATGACTCTTTTTTCATTATGACTTTCAAATAGTCCAATGAGTCTTAAATTATCTTTCCCTGATCTCTTTTCTAGGTCAGTTGTTTTTGTCATGAGTTAAACTTTACATTTTCTTCCACTTTTTCAGTTTCACTTTTCACTTTGTTTTTATAGCTTGTCTTCCGAAGTTATTATCATCTACTTGGTCCATTCTAATTTTCAGGGAGTTTGTTGCTGAGTGAAGTTTAGTTATCTCTTGTGCCAAGTTGTTAATTCTCTTTCCAACTCTTTTTCTAGGTCCTTTCCAATTTTTCCCTAGTGTGCTCTCAGTTTATTTATAAAATTATTTAATTAAAAAATTTTTGCTTCATTTTTTCAAGAATTCTTATTCAACTTGTAACCAAACTATGTTTTTCTTTGAGGTTTAGCTTGTAGATATTTTGGAATCACTTTTTTTCTCCTGGATTTGTGTTTTGAGTATCCATATCACCAGAAGAGCTCTTTATGGTGGGAGTCTCTTTTTTTTGTTTGCTTATTCTTTATGTTAGAGTCACAATCTGTGAATTTTTGGAGGGAATCTCTGGGTCATACTTGTGTTCTCTTCAGTCCTGCTATTACTTTCTTGGGGTTGTGTCATTCCAGATCTCAGGGACAGCTCAGGCTGGGAACCTGCAAGTTTTAGGTGCTCTCAAAGCAGTCCAATCCAGAGCAAAGTCGTGATTACTACCCTCCTGGTCTGAGTTCTTGTCCTAGGTTTAGGTCTAAGAAACACAACTGTGGGCTTATCCTTGGTTGGAGTTACAAAAGAGTGCTGCTAGACTCAGCCATTATTGGTTGGCTGAAAGGTTCCACAAGTTCTGAGCAATAGAACTACAGGGTCCCCGCTGGTCTTGGATTCCTTCCATAGGTATTCCACTTAAGATTTCAGACTGGAATGGAAACTGGAATTGAGACCTAAGTTGCTTTCAGGGTCAAATTCAAGCAATTGCTGCCTGCTTCTGTGTTTGTTCCTTACTCAATACATAGCCTAGAGTCTGTGACCACTCTCTGCCCTAGATATAGACCCGCTCCCTTCAATCACATATTGGATCTATGTGATTTAGTACTAGGTACTGAGTGACAGAGCTGCTAGTTGGCATCCATTTCTGCACAAGGTCAAGAACCTTTGTATTGGATCTGGAACTTCTCCTTGCCCAAGTATAGAGTATAAAGGTATGGACAGCCTACACAGTGCATTCCTAGTAAGAGTTCTATTCCCAGTGTCTGCACTGGGTTGGAAAAAAGACTCAATGTAATTTTTTTCCTTGTATTTCTCAGTCAGGACTCAGTCTTGCATTTTCTAGCTGTTTAGCTGTGGAAGAGAGCTTAGTTATATATTTCTTCCTGCAACTCCATCAGTTGCTGGTCTCCTACCTACTATGGAATTCTGCTTATAGTTTTTCACTAAATATTTTTTAAAACTTAAAAGCAATGTTTACTGTATATACAAATAAGCTCCTAAAACAATGTTACAGCTCAGCCCTACCACCTGCAACATCTTGCCACACAATTTCCTGGGTGGTAGGGAAAACTGATAGGAATAAAAATATTGATAGTTACTAGGAATTAGAAGTTAGCTTTGAAGAAGCTAAAAGGGACACACTGGGCTCATTATACATTTTTCCTCTAATGTACAAAAGAGGACTGGACTTGAAGCCAAGAGACCTGGGTTTGGAACACCAGCTACACTCTTTGCTGAAGGAACTTGGGTGAGTCACTACCTCCAGTTTCCCCATCTGTAAAATGCAGATAATAATATTTGTACCACCTACCTCAAAGAGTTGTTATGAGGGAATACTTCAAGGCAAGCTATTATTTCTTATTGAAATGGAGATAAGGATATAGCTTATTGACAAGAACACTACATTATAGAAGAGGGAGGGACCTAGAGAGAGGGATGCCTGAAAGTGAACAAAAACAAGAAAAACAATTCAATCCAATTCAAGGAGTTTTGAATACTGGGGAGTAGCTCTCTGGTGGGATCACTGATATTCCCATCTACTCAGCTGAAGTTATAACAAGTCTTTTGGACAGTAAATACAGCTTGTCCTATTTTTTGAATCCAGTCTTGGCCACCAAGGTAAATGAATTTTAGAATGATAGGACCTTATTCTATAACAGGAGAAAAAAGGAACTTCTACTTATTTAGCTGCCTGGTGTTCTTCTCTAAGTCTTAAGAAAGAAATAAAAAACACTCAAGAGCCTCTACCAGGTCTTGGGACAAGATAAGAAATGGTGACTGGGAGACTGCTAGTGGTGGTCAGCAAACATAACCATCTCCTCCCTGCAAAGACATCTAAGGATCATGAATAATATCTTTTTAGGGGATAGGAAGGGATGACAAATGTGCTAATCCTCCAAAACTTTTGCTTTGGGTTTTACCAGCAAAACCACTAAAGAAAAAGAGAATGGTTTAGGAGGAGGAATGAAAGCTGAAGACAGATTCACCAGAAAAGACCACCCTTAAACATCCAAAAGTCACAGCAACAGACTCAATATTAATTCTATTACTTACTATATTCCTTCTCACCATCTCTTACACATCACCATCCTTATCAAAGCCATCATCTCAAAAGACATATATTAAAATGCAATACTGAATAAAAGATGCACAAACCCTAAACTACCCACTGATAGTTGGCTCCAAACCAAAGAAAACTGGCTCTTCTAGCTATACTATTGTAGTCAATAATAACTAAGGGTCCTATACTAGTCTGGGGAGATGTAGGGAAGCTTATAACCCCAAAGTGAGATGACAGTAGAAAACCTAACAATCAATCAACAAACATTTATTAAGCATCTTACTGCACTAAGTGAATTTTAAGAGGCTGGGAATTAGAAGATTTGGATTCTATTGATAACTATACCATCATTAAGAAGGAGAATTATATAGTTTAACATTACTACAGCCTTGAATTTAGACAGCATTTTTCTTTTAAAAGGCTCAAAGAGTTTCATACATACATGTTACTTCACTACTCCTCAAAAGATCTGGCAGCAAAGGATCTAGGGGAATTTACATTATATTTCAGAAGTGGGGGAAATTGAGACAGAGAGATAAGTTAATTTGTCTGAGGCCACACACAAATAAAAACTCAGAATTCTAACCTACCATACTGCTACTAAAGGATAAATAAAATGATGATGCTAGTGCCACCAGAGTTATCATCCTATCACAAAGTTATAAGTAGAGAGACCATCTTCCTTGATTTCCCCATTAGAAATAACAGTCACATATTATTAGAGTCTCAATTTCTTTTCCCAAAGAAGACATAATCCTTTTATATAGCTTTTAGAAAGAAACCCTTATTCATCAATTAATTCATTCAACAGTTACCTATTAAGCATCTGATATGTGCAAAGCCCTCTGCTAAGCATTGGGGAATATTCTCCTTAACCTGGACCACTTGAGGGAAGAGAATGAGAAAAAATTTTTGAGTTCTAGATTTACACCTTCTTATTTCAACATATGGCTTTAACATGCTTGAAGTACTCCTGTGAAGAAAAATGCCAGAGAGATTTTAGCAAGGATAAAAGTTTTGTTTTTGTCTCCCCCATTCCCCCCCCCCCCCAGTAGTAGAGCAATAGAGGGAACTAATGAGAATGTAAGAATCAGGTGAATTCAGGGAGTTATAATTACACTAATGGCTAGAGACCACATAAACTGAGAAGCCCTACAGAGAGAAATAAGGTCTGAGCTTCTGCCTATACACTTCAGTTCAATGCCATGAAGCACACAAGGAACTACAAAGAACAATCAAATAAGCAAATGGAATTAAAGGAGGAACTTTTCACGTATATCTCAAAAACTGCCCCATTCCGTTGTACAGGAACCACTGTTCCATGTCCAAACAACCCAACAGGACTATTACCAATAAACAGCCTGCCATCTAGAATGGGAGCTCCTGGTCCAGCATCCTTGGGATTCTAAATTAGGAGGGGTGTCTTTCAAAACAGCTTCCTCTTATGCTGACATTCTCACTAGGAATAATGGTAAGACATAATAGGGAAAAGGAAAATTGGGTCCTAGAAAGCAGGATAGTAAGGGCTATGGGGAGGAAACCTGTCTCTGAAACAGAGGAGAAACCTAAACTTACTAGTCATCATCAACTCTGGGTCCTAAAGAAAGCAAGCTCTATAAACTACTCCTTAGTAAACTTAGTTCATAGTAGTTACCTTCGAGTAATGAATGCTATATATTCAAATTCCTTTCTGTCTACAAAAAACACATCTTGTTCAGCTTTGCCTCAAACCCACTAGTTTACTCTACCAAGGTATCCCAGAACATCATTTCTTTTTACCTGTCAGTCGTGCAATCTAACAATTATAAGATAGAATCTTACAATTCTTTAACTATGAAAAGAGTCTTATTTTGGCTAGTTTTATATTTAATTCCAAACCTAACCCACAAGACAATTCAATTCTCAGTTTATTTCAAACTGAGCTCCAACTCTGAACTTTCAGCATTTGATGTTGTCTGTGCCCCCAAATTACAATTCTCCAGTGACACACACTAGCTACTAGAATCTCTCAATCTGAAGCTATACCCTAAATATCCCACTCCTACCAGCAAAGGAAAGCAGCTCACTTTAAACTGTGCTTGCTCCAACAGCAGGAAACCACTGCTATGCAATGCCACATGGGAACACAAATAGCATCTCTTTAAATGGTACTGTGACCATTGGGGTGGTTTAACCTGGGACTCCCATCCCTAACTAGTCTCTTGGTGAACAGCCTAAAAGGGCCACCCAGACCAACATGCTGAGGATCTCCAAAAGCTAACTCTGAGTATCATTTTCAAAACCAGAGAAAGTCTAAATTGATATAGTACAGGTTGACACTTCTCCAACAACAAATGCCATAATTAACTTGCTGCCTAAAGAAAAACATGCAATATGGGTAAAATGACCCTCACTTACCCAAAACTAAAATTTCCCCTCTTTTAATATTAAAAGTTTCTTACCCTCTCTCTCCTCCTCCTTCTGTCCTATTCCTCCTCCTTCTCCTCAAGGCTCCCGAACTTTCTGAAAACAAAGTGTCTGTGTTAGAATGGTCAAAAAGGACGTAATTAATGAGGTGTTAGGGACCTCTGAGAATTTCCAATCTGTCTGCTGTCAGTCTGGAGGGAAAACATAAGTCCTGCCTCTAACCCAAGAGAAGAAAGGTTATAATAACAGGAATTTAGTCACTAAGAAAAGGATTTAATCCCTAGTAACAAAGTTGAACTATCTTCACCATTTAAGTATGGGCTGAAAGGAACCCCACCACACACACCCTATCCCCCTAGAAAGCAGAGCTTTGATACTTAATTCGACCTCTCACAGGTACCCAAGGGGCAAAAGCCAGGAAAAAAAGGAGGGTGGGGAGCAGGAGGTAAGGAGGTAGTTTGGTCACCTCCCCCCTGTGAGGACAGAAGACAAATCTTGGGGCAGAACTAGGATGAGGGTGCCCCAAGTTCTCGTGCCAGGAGGCAAAATCCCTAGTGCAGGCCTAGCCACTCCCATTGGCCATCCCCCCCCACCCCCAAACCCCTGACAGGACTTTGCCCCTCATCTGTCAAGGGCCCCATACCAGGGAGCCCCTCTGGCTCA
Source organism: Vombatus ursinus (assembly GCF_900497805.2). Classification (NCBI taxonomy): domain Eukaryota; kingdom Metazoa; phylum Chordata; class Mammalia; order Diprotodontia; family Vombatidae; genus Vombatus; species Vombatus ursinus. The sequence goes on from NW_020954684.1 coordinate 139,672, forward strand.
AACCTCAGTCCCTCCCCCCAATAGGGCCCCCTCTGCTCTAATAAACTCCTTCGTCCCCCAAAACAGCAGCTAAGAGTCTGCCCCGCCCTTGCTCACGCCCCCTTCCTCAGAGCCCTTCTGGGTCATCGGCTCCCTCCCCTCCAAGAGACAAGCTCCGACACCCACCAGAAACCCACCCCCTACACCCCCACTCCCACCATTCCCCCCGCCCCCCACCCCTGCGCCCGCTACTTCACAACCACTTCCGGTTCCGGGAGGGGGGGGGAGAGACACAGAGGCCCCCCCCACCCCCTTCGGGACAGGGAGGAGGGAACACGGAGCGTGCCGGCAGCAGCAGCGGCGGCGCCACTAGACTCACCCGGCTCCAGCGGCTGCAGCGGCTGCAGCAGCAGCAGCGGCAGCGGCGGCGGCGGCGCGAGAGTCAGAAAGCTGCTCGGGAGGGGGCGGCGCGTGCCTTTTGCCGGGAGGGAGACAGGGAGGCAGAGGGGTGGGGGGGGGGAGGGAAATGGGATGAGGGGAAGTAGAGCTCGAGAGAGCGCGCGCACTCTGGGCGCTGGGCGGACCGACGGACCCTCCAGTCCCCCACCCCGAAGGAGTGTATACACACACGGACGGACACACTCACATATACACACACACACACACACACACACACACACACACGCCCCGCTCCACACACCCGCAGGGCGGGGGCGCGAGGCACTTGGCGCCCCCCCCTCCCCTTCACTCCACTCACCCGGAAGTGCTGCTGGCGCTCCTGCACTGAAGAACCCAGATTCCTCCCCTCCCCCCCCCCCTCCCTCCCCCCTCCCCCCACAGGCCTGGAGAGGAGCCGCTGCGGCGAGAAGGCGGGAACACCGGAAACGAAGGAGGGGTGGGGAAAGGAGGGAACTGGGGTGGGAGGAGAAGAGAGGGGAGGGTGCAAAGGCCCAGTCACTTCCGGGAGCGACTAGAGCGAATCTGGTAGTACGAGCACCTGGGGAGCTAGACACCCCCGAGGCGGAAGTCGGGATAAATGAGGGCGGAAGTGGCTTCATCGAGGGGCACTATTTCAATGGTCAGAGGTGAACGTGACGTTAACCGGAACTAGCGGGGGTAAGTAAGGGCAGAAATGAACTCACTACCCCCCAGGGGGCCTTTGGGGGCGGGGTGGGACTCCTGGTTGAAGAGGGAGGATCTTGGTCTCATGAATTATAAAGCAGTCCTTCTAAGGTAAGTGGAGGGGGGGTGGTGCCTTAAAGGGCGAGGACGTTATTTCAGTTAGATCAGCGTTCAAGGCCCCATACGAGGAGGTCGGAGTCTAAAGATCAAAGAAACTACCTCTGCCCTCAAGGAGCTTTTATTCTTTTGGGAGGGTATAATAAGGACTGGGACCAGTAGAGCTGTGTGATCCTGCATGTATTTGCCTCTAGGCTGATTTAACAACTTCTGATTTTCCACCCCACCCCCAACCCTCTTTAGTTCTCGGCCAGTTGAGCGCTGGATTTGGTGCCACCTACCTGCATTTCATGGCTCTCTTTTGTTGTGCTTTTAATTCTGTGTGTGTGTGTGTGTGTGTGTGTGTGTGTGTGTGTTTTAATGGAAACATGCGAAAGTTGTAGTTCTTAAAAAGCACATTTCACTGACTATTAGAGATACTGCAGCTACTGTTTGTATGGGGAAATCATGTGTTTGAATGATCGTTGAAGGCCGAATGAAACAGTATCAGTTGCACTGAAGCACAAAAGATGGTTTTAAAAAAAAAAAAGGAAGACAACACAGAGAACTGACAAAGTATTGCTGCAAAATAGCCTGATTAATTCCCAGAAAATAAGCAAAGACCTTCAGAAGACCCTGTGCTAGACGAGTTTTTACTGATTCCTCTACAATGTGGAGTAAGTTTTTGAAAGTTGGAAGAACAGCCAAAAAAAAAACTGCTAATTATTGTTACGAATTAAAAACTGCTCATGGGGAGCAATACAATACAAAGACAGGTGAAGATTGGGAAAAGGTTATTTTTTTCTTATGAAACTCACTTTTTCATTCAAAACTTTATACCAGAAGTTGAGATAAGCCTGTAAAACGTGCCTCTTCATCAAACTGTTAAACTATCCATTCCTCAAAAAAATGTTTTGGAATTTTTTTTTACTTCATCGAGACTGGAATTCTTATTCCCAATGAAGGAATTACAAATGCTGGCAAATGTTTTAATATATTGAGAAGCTGAATTGTTCCAGAAGTATATGAAAACTTCCTTTGTCACAGAAGGATAAGGAATTTATCCAAGACAGAGATAAATATATTTCAGTAACCTGGTACTGGCTTGATTTAAAACCTATTAAAACTTATTAGCTTCACTATGGTTTGTGACAGGTTTTGTTTTTCTTGCTTTCTCAATGCAGGAACTGGAGGTGGGAGGTAGGAGGGAGAGAATTCAGAGCTGAAAATAAACTTTTTTAAAAGGAAATCTATAAGCAATAATCAAGGCTAGACTTGGAGAAATGAGCTATTTGTTAAAGTTATGCTTAATATCCAGTGTGATAAAAGTGTGGCTTCCTGTTAAATTAGAGAATGTGTCAATATCTTGTCAACTCTCTCCAAAAATATGTAAAACAAATGATCACAGAAAAAAGAGGGCATATTACATATTAAAAATATTAAAGATATAAACATTTTGTAAGGATTATTTCATTAGTCAATAAATTCAAATTATTTTAGATCACTGTAACTACAAATGTAATGGAGATCCATTATAAGAGGAGAACCCACAGCAGTTCTCTTAATTCTGAATTTTCATCTGCTCAAAAGTCCAGTGGCTTGGGGACTGAGGGAAGGACAGTGGAGTGTTTGGCAACTGCAGTGTTTGCTTTTTTAGATCACTGAAAGACTGGTGACTGTCCTTCCCTTGCTAAGGTCTGCCTTGGAGGTTTTGAGTGGAAACAGTTAAGTTCATAGTGGACCTTAGAGAGAAGTTATATTTGTGCTGGGGAGTATGGGTCACTTTCCCCTTCCCCCCTGTCTCCCCCTTCTCATTTTCGATTGAGAGACTTCCAGGGCAGTTGTCCATGCAGCTCAGGGAATGGACAGAGATATGTCAGGGGGAAATAAAGCTTTGGCTGCCATAGAGGTGAATAGAAGAAGGCTTTGAGGGTCAGGCATTTGTGTTGCTGGAGACTGGGACCCACTTTCTTCAATTCAAATCTCTATCTGTAATGATTAGGATGGGCAACAGCAAAGTTGAGATTGCAGGCAGCAGAAGCAGCAATGGTGTGAACCTGTAGTTATTTTGATAGGGAAGAATGTCAAGCTAGAATGAATGTTTTGCTAAAGGGGATTGAACAGGAAAGGACTCAACTAGAGTGCTGGGGGGGATATCAGCAATCTTGAATCAGGGAGCAGCTGGGTCAATCAGGACCAGGGAAACCAATTTTTCTCAAATACTGAGGAAAAAAGAGGCCATTTGCTGTAAGCTATCTCTTCTCTGCCTTCTTTTCATCACAAGCCCTTTTCCATTGCCCTCTACTCAGATAAGGTGGACTTTCCTCACTAATTCCTTTCCTCTCATGAACTTCTTAACCCTTTGCTATCTGGCTTCCTAAGTTAATTAGGCAGTTAGGTGGTGAAGCATATAGAGTCCAGGGCCTGAAGTTAGGATATCCTGAGTTCAAATTCAGTCTCAAATATTAGCTGTGTGATCCTGGGCAAGTCACTTAGCCCTGTTTGCCTCAGTTTCCTCATCTGTAAAATAAGCTGGAGAAGAAAATGGCAAACCACTTCAGTATCTTTGCCAAGAAAACCCCAACTGGGGTCACTAAGAGTCAGACACGACTGAAATGACTGGACAAAACAACAAAAAAGCTTATTACTGAACTAAAACTATCTTCAAAGTTATCAATTATTTCTTAATTACCATATCTGATGGTCTTTTTCTCTGTTCTTCTTGACGTTTCTTCAGCCCTTGACACTGTTGACCACCCTTCCTCCTGGATACTCTCTTCTCTGAGTTTTCATAACACTGTTCTCTCCTATTTCTATATTTCTGCTCTCTCCTCAGTCTCTTTTGCTGGGTCATCATCACTCATTTGATACCCATTAATTGTAGGTGTATTCCATACTCTCTTTTGGGCCTTCTTCTTTCTTCTCTACTTTCCAAATTGATATCTTGAACTCCCATGGATTTAATTATCATCCATATGCAAATGAGTCCCAAATCTATATATCCAGCCACAGTGTCTCTCTTGAGCTCCAGTCCTACATCAGTTGAACATTTCCAAACTGCATGTGACATAGACATCTCAAATTCACCATATTCAGAGGCAGAACCTATCTTTCCCCGCAAACCCATGCTCTTCCAAACTTTCTTATTTCTGTTGCGGACATCACCATTCTTTCAGTCTTTTAGGTTCCCAACCTTATAATTATCCTAAAATCTCATGTAATCTATCGCCAGCTTTCTGTCTCTACAACATCGTTTACACAGCTTTCAGTGAATTTCTGCAAAGGAAGGTCTGACAATGTCTGTCTGTCTGTCTGTCTCTGTCACTCTCTCTCTCTCTCTCTCTCTCTCTCTCTCTCTCTCGCTCTCTCTCTCACACACACACACACACACACACACACACACATTCAGTGAATTCGAGGGGCTCCTATCGCCTTTAGGATCAAATATAAACTCTTCCGTTTGACTTTTAAAGTTCTTCACAACCTGGCCCCATTCTACCTTTCCAGTCTAACCATATATTACTCCTTTTCCCCTACTCTGTGGTCCAATTATACTGGTCTTTTTGCTGTTTTTCACACAAGGCACTCCATCTTCCTTTGCATGCCTTTGCACTCACTGTCTGTGCTCTCTGCCTGGAGAATGCATTGCCACCTCACCTCTACCTCACTTCTACCTCACCGAATTCCTCACTTCCTTTAAAACTCAGTTCAAAAAGCACCCATGTTAAGCCTTCCCTGATTTCCCCCACATACATCTACCTAGTGCCTCCCTCACTAAACTACCTTGTATTTATTTTTAATTTATCCTTCATTTACTTATATATAATTGTACACATTGTTTACTCCCACAGGAAGTAAGTTCCTTGAGAGAAGGGAGTGTTTCAGTTTTGTTTTGTTTTATTTTGTTTTGTCTTTGAATCAACAGCACCTAGCTCAGTTCCTGGCACCTAAGTGCCTAATAAATGCTTTTTGATATATTGAGCTGTGTTTTGAAGGCATCCAAGTGCTTGCCTGTGCTTGGTCTCCTAGAAGGTGAGGGCTGAATGCTTAATGCTTAATAAATGCTTATTGAATGCTTGATTAATTGAGCTATGCTTTAAAAGAAGCCAAAGGTTCTATGAGGCTGAATTGAGAAGGGATCGAATTCCAGGCTTGGTGACAGCCAGTTAAAAGGTAGGAAGGCCAGAAATGGACTGGAGGGAAATAGCAAATAGGAAAGTTGTACTAGAATGGAGAGCTTGTGAAGAGGAAGAACATGAAATAAGAACGTGAAATAAGGTAAGTGGGAACCATATTACAGAGAGCATTAAGATGTCAGACTGAAGATTTTATATTTTATCCTGGAGGTTAACAGGGAACCATTAATGATTTCTGAGTAATAATGAACTGATGCAAAGTGAAGTGAGCAGAACGAGAGAACAATTTATACAGATGCAGGGCTGATTGAAACTTTTTTTTTTTTAGACATGGCTGATGTGGAAATTTGTTTTGCTTGACTGTGCATGTTTGTTACAAGAGTTTTGTTTTTCTTTTTTCAGAGGGGTGGGGAATGGAGGGAGGAGGGAAAGGTCAATTTTTGTTAATTGAAAAAAATTAAAAAGAATAGCTCTTTTTCATAGCATTTTAAGATTTACCAAGCATTTTACAAACATTACTTAATTTGATATTAACAACAATCTTGGGTGAGAGAGATGCTATTGTTATCTCAATTTTAGAGCTGAGGAAATAGCCTCAAAGAGCCTGGTTTGTCCTGGCCCCCAGCTGGGTTGAGGTCAAAGGTAGTATTCAACCCCTACTTTTCCCACCATAGCAGTGATCTCTCCCTGCTCTGAGCCTCTCTGGCACTTCAAGATTGCGCTGATCCTTGGGAAGTTGTCATGGACTCACTAACCGATAGTAGGTATCTTTTTGTAACCAGCAGATTAGAGAAAGCACTGAATCTGTAGTCAGGAAGCCGAGGTCTGAATCATGGTGGGATGGTCAGATCTTTATTTCAGGAAAATCAATTTGGCAGCTTTGTGGAGGATGGAGAATAGGGAGACCAATTAAGAGGCTACTGCAGTAAGTTATGGCAAGGAACACCTGAACTACTGTAGCAAATGCGTGGAGAAGAGAGAGGATGGCTGAGACTTGGCAACCAATTGGCTGGGCCGAAAGGTAGAGAAGATGAAAAAATCAAGAGTGGTTCAGAAGTTGCAAATTTTGGTAACTGAAAGATTGGTGATGCCCTCAACATTGGTAGGGAAAAAGAATAAGATGAGGGAAAGAGAAGTGTGGCATGAGAAGTTAATGTAATAAATTCTGTTTTGGCCATGTTGAATTTGAAGTACTGATGCAGTGATGGTGCTTAAAGGGGGGAACTGAAGCCCACAGAGAGAATTCTCAGAAATCTACCCTTCAAACCCTACCTCATGTACCACCTCTTCCATAAAGCCATCCTACTCCAACCCATAGTGATCTCTTCCTGTTCTGAATTCCAACAGCACTTGAAGTCTCTGTTGTTCACATGACACATCTACTTCCTGGTAATAGATGTCTTTTTCATAACTAGCAGATAACAAGGAATACATAATTTAGAGTCACAAGACCTGGGTTTGAATCCTGGCTCTACCATCTGTGTAGCCTTGGGCAATTTTGAGACTCAGTTTCTTCATCTTTAAAATGGGGACATACACTTACATTACAGAGTTGTGTAGAAAGGCTTTTGTAAATGTTAAAGCCATATAAATATGAACTATTATTTTCATGTACATATATCTTGTCTCCTCAACCAGACTGTAAGCTTCTTCAGTGAAGCAACTGGACTCTTGAATCCATTACAACACTAAGTGAGGCATGTAATAACTATTTCTCAGGTGAATGAATGAATGAATGAATGAATGAATAAGTGACTTCTGCCAAGCCACCAAGCCAATGATTCAAGGAACCTGAGAGTTAATCCATTAGATCCCACATTCTACTTTCTATGGTTTATAACTATGCTTTTGCCCCTTCTCTTTATATTTCATTGTGCTATATATTCAGAGGGTTTAAAAGTCTTTTTCACAATTAAAAGATGTTTATTAAGCAACTGCTATATGCAGAGCACCTTGGTACATGCTATTGGATAGAAAGACACACCCCCCCCAAAAAAATCCCTGCCCTCAAAAAGCCTACCTTTTTTTGCCAGAGAATGAGGGGGATCCACTATGTTCATATGTAAATAAAGGTGTAATGAAGCTTAGCATCTTAAGAACACCAACCAGGACAGAGAAGATACAGACAGTTAGATAATAATAACAACTCCTCTTTCACTGAGATTGAGATCATCTGATCTGTTGGGATCTATACTATCCTATCTTCCACTTCTTAAATTTTTAATAATCATCAATTTTCCATTTATATCAATTGTACATTACAATCATCAATATATGTATCATACTTCTCACTAAACCGTAAACTTTAAGAAGGCAGAGGCTGTGTCTTTTCTAATCTTTGTTATCTCATTTAATGCCTAGACAGTGCTAGATTGTGTAGTGGATAGAGCACCTGTCCTGGAGTCAGAAAGAACTGAGTTCAAATCCAACCTCAGACACTAACTCTGTGACCCTGGGCAAGTCACTTAACCCCGTTTGCCTTAGTTTCCTCATTTATAAAATGAGCTGGAGAAGGAAATTACAAGCCTTTCTAGTATCTGTGCCAAGAAAACCCTAAATGGATCACAAAGAGTCTGACATGACTGAACCACAGTGCTCTTTGCACATAGGAGGTACTTAATAAATGTTTGTTGAATTGTTGAATAAACATCGAAACCAATAATAAATGGGTAAGATTCATCACTTGCTTGTACTTATAGTACATATGTATATATATATAGTATATATAACTTGTAGTTATATATATTTCTTCATTTTTTAAAAAAAGTATTTTAAAGTGTTTTTTTCCCCTGGCTAAACCTTCTTAGCTTGCTTCTTCTCTGGCACTCCACTAGGCTAGTCACTGTAGGGTGTTGACTGTGAAGGACAAAGGAGATATTAAAAAACAAACAAACAACTTAGCTGGCCTTAGTGAATTCAAAGAACTAAGTTTAGACTACATCACTTAGTATTAAAAGAAGAGGGAGAAGTGATTGTTGAAGTATTATCAGTGATCTTTGAAATCTTGTGGAGAATGAAAGAGACATGACAAGATTGGAGAAGGGCAGTTTTCAAGAAAAAGAGTCTGAAAACTACAAGCCTATGAGCCTGACTCTGATTCCTGACAAAATTATAGAATATAATACCAAAGGAAAGGAATCTAGAAAAGTAGGGATCACAAAAAACCAGCATGACCTTACCAAGAACTGGTCATGGATTCCTTAATAGAAAATCAAAGGCTATGAACCAACAATTGTCAAAAGAACTGCAAATTATCAAGAACCATATATAAGACTACTCCAAATTACCAATAAGAGAAATGCAAAGTAAAGCAACTCTGAGCTTTCAATACCCAGCAAATTGGTAAAGATGACAGAAGACAGAAATGCTATTGGAAGGACTACAGAAAGGCATGCACACTACAACATACTACTGGTGAAGCTGTGACTTGATCCAACCATTCTGAAACACCAATAGCAACTTAGAATTATGTGAGAAAAGTGACTCAAACTATTAATACTTTTTGACCTGGAGATCCCACTCCTGGGCATATACCTCAAGGAGGTGAAAGACAAAAAGAAAGGTCCCATATATATCAAAATATTCATAGCAGCACTTTTTTGTGATTAGACAAAACTGAAAACAAAGTGGGTACCCATCCATGGGAGAATAGTTGTATAAATTGTGGTATGTAAGTGTAATGAATAATTATTATGATGTACGAAATGGTGAATATGAAGAATTTAGAGAAATATGAGAAAATTTATATGAACTAAACCAAGAGAGCAATATGTGCAATGCCTACAATTACATCAATGAAAAGTACACTAAAACCAAGCCAAAAGGCTGAATAATGGTAATGACCAAATTTGAATCCAGAGAAGAGTAAGCACTCCCCTCTTTTTGGTAGAGAGAGTGGGGACTATGAGTGTAAAATGTTGCACACACTGTCAGAAATGGTCCATTTGTTGGTTATTTTTATTTGATTTTTTTTCTTTACTACAGAGAAGAGCTCACTTCAGTAGAGCCAGAGGAGGTTTGTATTCTTAAATTATAGTGGCATTTTTTTAAAAAGGCATCAGTAATAAATAAGTGAATTAAATAAATAAATAAACAAACAAACAAATAAATAAATAAATAAAAGATTAAGCCAACAACTCTTTCCCTCACCTCAAACAGGAAAACAAAACCCAACCCAGGTCATGAGAGAGCCTTATTTCCTTTTTTGTTAGACTGGTAAATCAGGAGAATGCTGTAGATAGTTATCCTGATTTTCACGAACCATTTGACAAAGTCTATCACTATTCTTATGGAAAGGATGGAAAAGATATAGGCCCAATAATAGTACAATTATGTGTATTCTAAACTTACTGAATGGCCAGATTCAAAGAGTGATCATTAATGGCTCAGCATCATCTTGGGAGTAAGTTTCCAGTGGAGTGCATCAGGGATCTGAGCTTGGCCTTATGCTATTTACCATTTTTATCAATGATTGGGATAAAGGAGTAGATGACAGACTCATCAAATTTACAGATGACCCAAAACTGGGAGGGAAGCTAACATACTGGAAAATAGTCAGAATCCAAAGAAATTAGAACAGCTGAGAACATTGGGCTGAGTCTAATAAGATGAAATTTAATAAGGCTAGGTGTAAAATGTTACACTTAAATTTTAAAAAATCACCTTCACAAGTACAAGATGTGGGGAATATGACTAGACAGCAATCCATCTGAAAAAGATCTGGGTGTTTTAACAGAATTCAGGCTCCATGTGAGTCAGCAATGTGATATCAAAAAGCAAGGAGGTGATGGTACCATTGCTCTACTGTCCTGGTCATTCCAAGCAATAGCACTAACTGTCTACTTAGTGCATGGCCTAAGGTTAGGCTCTGCAGATAAAAATGCTAAGTAACATAAGCTTTACTATCAAGAAACTTAAAATCTAATATGAGAAAAATAAGAATGCTAACTGGTAAGTGCAAAGGAGAGGCAAATTGGGCAAATCTGGCAAAAGGTTAGATAAACAACTTAAGCAGAGAGGTGTCATTTTCACTTTGAGGGGTTGGGAGGAAGAATGAGAAGGAAAGTCTTCTGGGAATACTTGATGGAAAAAATGGCATATAAGTTGGGCCTAGAAAGAACAGAGGGCCTTCAAAAAACAGATGAGATGGGGAAATCCCTTTCAGGCACAGGCAAAGGCATGGTAATAGAAGAAAGCAGGAGGTAAATGGGTAGGATCAGTGTAGCTCAGTATAGGTAAAGGGCAATAGTATAAGATAAAACTGGACAGGTAAATTGGATCCAGAGTGTAATGAACCTCAGAGGTGGGAATCAGAGGTTTATTTAGCTGGCAACAGAAGCCACTAAAGTTTTTAAGTAAAAGAGTGACAGGATCATAAGAGTATGCTAGAAAGATTACTTGGGCAGTGGTATGGAAGACAGATTGGAAAGAGTATGGACTGGAGACAGGGGGACCAATTAAGAGACTATTATAATTGTATAAGGCACTAGGCTCCAAACCTTTTTGATTGTGTACCTATATCATATTCACAGGCAAAGACTCTATTCTCAAACAGTGGCTCTACCCCCACCTCTCTGCCCTATCCCTTCATTTGGATTCTCTTTGAAGCCCATTCTCAGATTGGTTGAAGAAATTGAGATCGTTTTACCCAGAGAAGAAAAGTTACAGTAGGAGGTGGGAAAAGGACATACTCACTTTCCTCTGGTATTTGAAGGGTTAATCAGGAAGAGGGATTACACATATTCTGCTTGGGCCAGGAATGTATAACTAGGACCAATAGGTGGAAATTACAGGGAGGGAGATGTTAGCTCAACATAAGGAAAAACTTCTTAACAATTAGGGTTGTCAAAAAAAAAAAATGGAATGAGCTGCCTGGGGTTAAAGTGGAGATAAGGAGATTGGTTTTGAATTCTAGTTTCTTGTCCCTTCTCCTCCCATTCTATCTTTTCTCTGTGTCCCTGCCTCTTCACTTCATCCCTCCATATTCTCGCTACTTTGTTTCTGGTTTTCTGTCAGCCAGCATTTATGCCAGTACTTCATCTGATCTCTCTCGTTTCCACTTCATTGACTCCTTCCTCTAGAGATTTTGTTTTCTTCACATTTCTGTGTGTTTTGGTCAACTGCTTCCCTATCCCACCCCACATCACATTTTTCTTTTTATCACGTGTAAATAACCTTGTTCTACACTTAGATGAATTTGTACTTGACCTATCTGTACCTAGCAATTTTCCTAGATGTGTCCTATGAATGTATCACCACAATCATGCTAGAATACATGTCTAATTCTATTTTTATATACTATCACATGGATATACATACAGTCTCTTGGGGGACCCAGATACCCTTCCCTGCTATTTTCACACACCCTGAGGCTATCCCATTTCAGGGTGGAGGCTGGGGGTAAGAAATAGGGGGAGAAACAACTACTGCACAGTCACCATGGCAACAGAGCCTAGCAACATCCAGAGACTGATGTCTGGACTGGGAGGGAGGGGAGGAAGGAAGCAGGGAGGTTGGGTGCTGTTGTAACAGTCAAATACAGAACTTGGGGTTTTGAATTCCCCTGTTTCCACCCAAATCAGTCAGTCTCCATACTTCTGCCCCTCACTTTCACCCACCCTACCTCAGAATTGCCACTTGGGGCCCTCCCATCAGAAATGCTGGATTTAGAGGAGCCAATGAGGAGAGCTAATCACAGGCATACTAATGCAGCATTAGGTAGCTCTGAGGAGGTGGTGTCAAGGCTGAAGAACAAGACCCCAAATGAACATGTAGGGCATCATCCCTCTTCCTCCCCACTCTCCCTTTTTTCCTTCCATCTCCCCAAGTTTCTAATTTTATTTTTAAAAAATTCTTTTCTCCTTTTCTTTGTCTACTCCCTTAACCTTTTTCCAATCTCCTTTTGCCCTAAATCCTTGACTGTCTTGCTGTCTTTCTTTTTTTTTTGTGGGGGGGGGCACAGATCTGAGACTTCAGTGGTATAACAAATACCTAGTAAGGAAACTTTTTCTACTAATGAATGAAAGTTAACATCTGCTCTGCAACTTACCAAGTGGCCTGGGGCATTGAGAGGGGGTTACACAGCTAATACATGCTGGAGATAAACCTCAACACCTTTCTGATTCTAAAACCAGCTCCCTAAGCATTACACCACATTGCCCCTCCCCACTATGTCTCTTTGTACATTTATTGGAAGATAAGCAGGATTTTCCGCATCCATAGCTGTTTGTCCTTTCCTCTCCCTCCCTTTCCCTCAGGAGTTAAAGCTTGAGACCCCAGTTAGACTTACCTTCTGGTCAGATATAGGTGCAAGGGATTCCTTCACCCTGTCTTTCTCTTCCCTTCTCCCATTACCCATTCCTCTCAACAGGGGTCACAACCAGAAGTAGGGGGCTTGAGTATTTTGCAAAGGTTTTATTTGAAAATTCTGAAACTTACATCCCACAAGAATCAAAGATTATCACCACAAGAAGAAAGAGAGATAATACAAAAATATATATCACAGCATAGGGGACCAAGAGGGGCAAGGAAAGGATTAGGAGAAAGAAGAGAAGAGAGAAAAATGGAAAGAGAAATAGAATGGGTTCAGAGAGGAAGCAATGGAAAGGGGGAGGAAGGGCAAATGACAGAAGTAGGAAAAAAAAGGAGAAGAAGAGGCAGGGTGAGAGAGACAAGGATGGGAGTGGGTAAGAAGGGCATAGTCATGGGTGTTGGGGGGCAGAGTGCTCAATGGCCTTGAGCCTACTGGCTTTGCTTCCTACAAAGCCTAGGCTGAGTTAGTGAGGCCACTCCCTTAATAAAGAGCTGGCTTAGGGGGACTCTGATATCCAGAGGGATTGACACATAGAGACAGCTGGCATTAGCATGAGGGAGGTGACTTGGGGAGCTTTCTCCAGGGGCTCAGGAGGTGACTATCTCATAACCCTTTCAGATACCAGAATTTAGCAGTATTGTAACGGGCAAGGCTTGGGGCTTCAGCACCCTCCCCCACTCCCATCAAGAAGTCCACAGAGTGGTAAGAATGTCTGGGTGGGGATGGGCTGGGACAACTAGGGAAGGAGAGACGGGGAAACACAAGACATTGGGTGGATTGGGGCAGTGAAAACTAAGGGCACTGGAGGCCTCCAAAGCTTACCCCCTCCCCACCTGTAGGGCAGCATGCAGGGGCCACAAAACCTAAGTGAGTGTGCAAGAGAGCATGTGCAAGCCACTCAATGTGACAACAGAGTGGATATGTAAGAGAGTTAATATATGTGAAAGGTTAAATGTGCATGAGAGAATGGCCAATTAGGTGGTCAGGTGGAGATGAAAATGCTTAAAAAAAGTGATGAATGAAGACTGGGTGGTACAAAAGGGAAATAGAATGTAAGAGTTTAGTTTAGTAACAGATGTGGAAGAGGGTGAGTGCAAAAAACTATCTGTACAAGAGTGTGCAATACTGTTCCGGTGTGGAGGCGAGTGTGCAGCGAGGCTTTTGTTTGAGTGCGTAAGGGCTTTGTGGGAGAGAAGCCCTATCTATAGGATGTGAACAGGGTGACTGCCTTTGGGACCAGGTGAGTGTGCAAGGAAATGGGTGTGCAAGAACAGGAGCAGGGGTCCTCTGCCAGCAGCATCTGGGGCCCCAGCTCACCACAGCTGCCCCACCCCCAGCGGAATGGTGGCTGTGTAGGCCCCATGGGCTTCTGCTTGGCTGGACCCCACCACTGAGGGGCGTCACAGATTCACCAAGGGAATCCTAAGGGGAAGAGGGAAAGGGCAAAGTCAGGGACACAGGGATGGGGTTGAGTTAGGGACTGGAGGCCTTGTCCAGAGACAGGTGGAGTCAGTGTCGGGGGTGGGGCTATGGAGAAGGGGTGGAGTCAAAAGTAAAGAGGGAGAGTCAGAACCAAAGGGGTGGGGCCAAAACTGATAGGATGGTGTCATAGCTAAAGGAGCATAATTAATGCTTGTTGGATTGGACTGGGCAATAGAGTCACAGGCTCAGAGTTCATAAAATCTTAGAATGTCAGAGCTAGAAGGGACCTAGAGATAATGTGGTCTCACCCCTTCAAGTGGGAAAGAGATCTAGAGGTGGGGTAAGAGAAAAGATGAAAGAGCCCTGGGACATAGCCCAATCAGACATATTCCACAATCCACCCACCCACTGCCCCCCTTCCCTAGGAAAAGACTCACAGCTCCTGAAAAGTCTCCTCATTCCCCACCCTCTGTCCCTCACACTTCCCTCACACTGACCCTCTACTCCAAACTTCTTCCCCATTTCCCTCCCTCCTTTAAGCCCTCTCTCCCTCACCGGTTCAACTGGAAAGCAGGGGCCCCCTTGGGCTGGGGGGGGCACAGGCCGGAGTCCCCCGTGGGGCTCCTCCCGATCAGGGGTAGGTGTGAGTGAGTCCCCGAAGGACCCCAGCACAGTGACTCCTGCAGGAGACAGGTCAGTGAGGGGCTGCTGACTCTCTTCTTGTCGTAGGGCCCCCTGCTGCCCTGAAGGCCTTCGTCGCTTCTGGCTACGGTCCCAGCTGTAGAGAGCAAAGGGAAAAAGATATCAGTCACCACCCCCCACCCTTCCCAGAGCAATACCTTCCTGAAATATTGCAGGATGCTATCCCACAAAGTGATGGCACTGTCCTCTAAAAGCACCATCCATCCACCATTGAAACCTCTTTGGACATGGTCGCCCTGAAACACTTTTCCCCCAAACCCTCTGGAGACTCCCCCTAGTGGAGTGCACTCAGGGCCCCCCCAACCACCCCATAATTGATCGGGAACCTTCACCCAGGATACAATCCATAGACCTACCCTCCCCAACGTGGTCTCAACCCCAAATTGATGTCAGAAGCCTTTTCCTTCCTTGGCCAGGTGTCTTGTAATTTAGTTCTAGCTCAAACTGAGCACTAATAATCTGAAGTCCTAGGAGTCTCAACAGAGTGTGAAAAGCTCATCCACAAACTATCATGTGGCTCTATTCTGAATGTTAATTAGTTTTCTTCCAGGATAGGGTGCTTTAAAGGCCTAGTCTTTTGGTGGAGAGGGAGGCAAAAGAAATTCCCAGACTACATATAGTCCAGCTAAAGTACCCCACATGGAGGGGGTGAAGGAGTGGAAGGGAAGGGACTAGGGCACAGACAATTTGCTTGTCTCTTTATACTGCCTCGATTCAAAAAAATAGCTCTTTACTTTTTTCATCAGTTTCTCTAGGAAGAGGAATCTATCCTGTCTCTCACCGTCCCCAGGGCAAGATATACTGCCCTGCTCCCCCATCCAATCCTACCTATTCCTGCCTTTTCCAGGATCTTATTCTGCATCTACCCCCTTCCTTGCCTCTTGCCCTACCCATCTATCTAATTTAAATCCCACTCTATGCCCCTCTAACATTTTCTGTCCCTCACCCACCAAAAACCCATTCTTAAACTCTAGCTTACCAGAATTTGAAGATTATGCCAGTGGCTACTAGGACAATGATGATAGAAATAGTGATGGTCACATAAAGCTGGGGGTCCACACCTGTTTAAGGAAGGATCAAGCATTAGAGAAGCCTTGGGACAGAATGATAATTTAGTTTCTAAGTGTGTGTGTGTGTGTGGGGGGGGTGTTAGTATGGGAAATCCCTCCTTGAATCTTCTCTTTTACCAACAACTCTTCCCTATCTCCAAACTCCTAGCTCTCTTTTCCTAAAATCATCTCTTTTACCTCTCGAGCACATTTTCCAAAATCTGCAATACATCTGCACAATCCCAAGATGGGAAAGCTTTAGGCAACAGATTCCTCAAACCTCTCTGCCCAGACAGTGGGGGTTATCAGGATATCTACCTTTCCCTTATCTACTGAACTCCCAACCACCAGACTCACCTTTTCATTTCCATTTATTTCTCTAGCCATCAGCATAGTCTACCTATAGTAGACTCTGATCATAGACACCATGTTCACCCAAAATATTTGGGGGAGGGGTAAGGCTGTGCTCTCTTGAGCTTCTTCAGTCCTAGTAGCCCTAACTTCAATTCACTCTGTCCAACTGCATCTCTCTATTTTTATTTCTTGACTCTTTTTACTTTCCCACTCCAGATGAATTTCACCTTCCAAAATTCAGAACTCTCTAACCAGCCTTACTTCACCCCTCAGAAGGCTCTCACATCCACCAGCCTCACCTTCCCCACGGCCACCAAATAGAAATGGACGAAGGGTGGCAGGAGCTCCCCCAAGAATGATCCCATCCCCATCGCCACGTCTCAAGGAGTCCGAGTTGGGATGCGGCGTAGCTAGCCCATGAGGAACTGCAAAGCCATAGTCCAGTGGCAGGAAACCAGGATTAGCAGAATTAGGATCCCCTCCATCCTCTCGGGACACTGTGGGGCCCCATACAATGGCCCAGGGGTACTGGGATGAAGGTGGCCCTTCCTCAAAGCCAGATGGAGTGGCAGGGGGTGCAGTATCAGGTGGTACTTGACGCCTCGAACGTGAGACACGGGGGGACCGACTTGGGGGAGGTGCTCGTTCCCACACACACACATGTCGAGGAGCTGAGGGACCCCCCCGGGCACATGGGGGACGGGCAGGAGCTGAAGGGGCACGAGGTGAAGAGGTAGAGGATCCCTGGGCTGGAGGTGGAAAGGGCAGCAGGAGCAGCGACCAGAGTGGGAGGAGGTGGGACATCAACAGTGCAGGCCTGGAATAGGAAGACAAAAGGAGTAAGATTGATGTTTGTTCCCCACCAGAATCCATTTGTCAAGGAGTGTGTTCTCTGGGCTGGGGCATGTGGCCAAGGCCATTCCTCAGCATCAGTGTAGGCATAGTTGTTGTTGCTGCTGTTGTTTTTCCCCAGTTTTCTCTCAGTATAGAGTAACCTCTATGAGATTTCTCCACTACCACCAGCTCGGTAATGGAGAAGATGAGACCTCTTGCCAGATTTTAACCATAGTTTCTACTCCCCAACGTGTTCTTTTTCTCTAGGAAGGAACTTCCCAGGGTTAGGTCAATGAGAAAAGGGTCAACAGTCCAGAGAATACGGTCTCTGGACTCCCCTTTGGTATCTAATACCTACCACATCCTGGACTCCATATCTGAGGTCTCCCTCAGCTATGATCTTGATTTTCAGTCTTCCCTGAGGGAGAGAAGAGATACAGAGTGAGTCTATAATCCTCTTTCCCAGTCCAATTTCTGAACTTTTGACTTGGGCATCCATTCACCCCTTGATCAATCCCATCTCTGCCCTTTCCATCCCTCCCTTCCCCAGCCTGTCCATATCCCCAAAATTACCTTTCTCGTCCCAAGTAGTGGCATTACTGCCTTTGTCACCACTCTCCAGAGTCAACTGTATCTTATCCACTGGGAGTCATTGCACTGTAGCCTCCTCTCCTCTCCTGTCCCTGAATCAGCCAGTCCACCAGACTCACCGCACACCTCTGAGTCTCTCTGGTTCCTTTTCTCTCACTCCCTTCGCTCCCAGCTCTCATCTCATCTCACAGTTTCATAGGTTTAGAGTACAAAGGGACCTCAGAGGCCATCCATTCCAACCCCTTCATTTACCGACGAAGAAACTGCGGTCAGAGAGGCCAAGCGACCTGCCATATAGTATATGGTAGAGCCTGTACTTGAACCCAGATCCTTTGACTCTAAACTCCAATATTCTTTTCCATTGTGTCATGCTGCCTGTACTCTGACTTTTATTTAGGGCCCAGAATTGTGTGAGCATTTGAGCATGAGCCACAGGGGGGATGGAGTCCAAGAAAAAGGTAAGGGGAAAGAGAAGATGCTTTGGTTGGAGGGAGGTAGTTTTTTCCCCATTGCTCCTTAACTCCTTTTGTAACCCCATGTTCTAGGAAGACATTCATGGGTAGGGTCCCAGACTTCCAAAAGAGGAAGGGAAAAGCCTTGGCTAGAATTTTTGTTATTGGTGTTTAATCAGCTAATTGCATGAGTGCTTTCTGCAGGGAGGTGGAGCTGAGAAAGAGTAAGCCTAAAATGTGGCATCCCTTAGGCTCTGTATCCTAGGGGATACCACTGAGTAGAATACCACTTTGGTCCCAACAGGAGTAAATGTTCCTTGTCTGAACAGTTTCATTTTGATTTTGGGTTTGAATCCAAACCCTGAATACCACCAGCTAAGTAATGGAGAAGGATAGAGGGAAAGAAACACAGTGAAGAGAAAGGTAGTTGGTGTAGACAGAGATAGAGCAGCCCAGTGGGTACAAATAAGAAAGGTAATAAGTGGTGGGGGAAAGATGCAAATAGAGGTGGTTAAGTATGAGGGGGAAAAAAAGGAGTAAAAAAAAATAAGAGGAGACAGCTAGAGAGGGGAAAAAAAGATTGTATCCAAGAGGAGGTGGGAAGAAAGACAGGAGAGGGTCAGAAAAAGGTAAGTAGAGAAGGATGCAATAAATAGAGAAGAGAGAGGGGAGAGGAAGATGAGAGTGAAGACTGGAGGTAGAAGGAAATAGGTGGGGATAAAAGATATAGGGAAAAGAGAAAACGCAAAAAGGAATGGAGAGCATAGAGAAGAGAGACAATGAAAGGGGGTGGGGAGGAAGAAAAGAGGGAAGGAAACAGAGGATACATGGTAACAGATGATAGAGGGAGGAAAAGAGACAGATCAAGGTAGAGAAGAGGAGAAAGAGGAAGAGGAATAGAATAGCTGACAGAAGACAGCATAGAAAAATGGAAGAGAAAACGAACGGGAGTCAGAAATTGTCCCTCCAGATTTTCCTAAGGAGGGGAAGAATGTGATTGCTAATCAGTGAAGCAGAGAAGGAATGAGGGGCTACTGAAAACCTCAGGGTTCATCCCTTCCTGTCTCCTTACCCATCCTCCCAACCTTAACTCCAGCACCTTGTATCCTCTCAACCCCTTCAGGAACCCCGCAGTCCCCCGGATTCAGCGTCTTACACATCCCCCACCCACCTGTCCAAGCTCCGCACAACAGGTCTGTGCGCAAGAGATAAGCTAGGGGGTGGGGCAGAGGGCCCTTCCCAAGGAGTCTGCCCCCATCCCCAAACCATCCTCTCACTACAAACTAGACAGAGCTTTTCCCAGAAATGGACAGGAAGGGGGGGGTGAGGGGGAGAGACACTGAGGAGGAAGAGTGGGTGGGAAGAGGCCAATGAAAGGAAAAGGAGGAAAACAAGAGGGAAGAGAGCAAAGGAGAAAGGATGGGAAGAGGGAGGAGGAGTGAGGAGACAGAGAATGCAGGCAAGGAGAGGGAAAGAGGGATGGCGACAGCTGGGAACACAGAGACGGAGCTGGAAAATAAAGGATGGAGATAGAGATGCCGAATGAAAGATGCAGATCTAGATGGATGAATGAAAGATGCAGATCTAGATGGATGGTGATGGTGATGGTGGTGATGGAAACAGAAATGGGGAAGGAAGGATAGAGGCATAATAAATAGGGACAGGACAGATGGAAATTTGGGGCTGGAAAAGAAGGAGGCTAGGAAAGGACGCAGGATCCAGGAAGGACAGAGCCTGGGTACCTGGGATGAGGGATGGAGGTTGCAGGGTGTCGCACTCACCTGCTCCGTGGCTGATGTTGCGGGATGGCTAGGGGGGCTAGAGGCTGTGCGGGGTTAGGGGGCTGCGGGGGGCGCCAGGCCAGGCGCATGGTCAGGGGACTAGCGGGCGGGGCGCGGGAGGAGGCGCCCCGAGTGTGGGGCGGCGGCAGAGGCTCAGTTCAGTTCTGCTCAGCTCGTCTTGTCTTGTCTTGGCTAAGCGTCAGCTCAGACCTTCCGTCTCCGCCTGCCACGCACTATTTAACCCTCCTGTTACCATGCCGCTGGGGATACGGGGATCCCCGGATGGTTTGGGACAGTGGAATAGAGTAGGGTTGTTGGTCATCCTGACATTCCAGGCTGTGCCTATATGACTTTCAGCATACCTACCCACTCTTCATCATAAGAAGTGTATCACCTCATTTGAGTATCATTCCAACTTCTCATGTTCCCACTTTGTCACCTCAATTTCATGTCACTTCATGTCACAAAATCAGGGTCATCTGAACTCTAGCACCTCAATTCAGAATCACTCAGTTCATATCCCCTACCCTACCACCTTCTTTCTTCTCCTTGGGACAAGACCCAGAAAAATAGCCATAAAAATCCCATTCCTATCCCCAGCTTCCTGGGTTATGAATGTATTGCCATTAGGAATTACTGATACGTGTGTGGGGCAGGGGTTGGCTCCTACGAAGCTCTGAGAGTGACCCTGATCACTCTCAACTCTCTCCTTTCTTTCTGGTCTCTCTTTCCTTTCATCCTTGGGTTAGTCTTTCATTTTCTTTCAAACCAAGCAATCAGGTTATGTGACTTGCCCAGGGTCACACAACATGTGTCTGAGATGAGATTTGAACTCAGGTCCTCCTGACTCCGGGGCCTGTGTTGTCTCCATTATGCCACCTAGCTGCCCTTAGTCTTTCATTTTCTATTTGCCTCTCCATCTACTTCTCTTTTCTGCACACTCCCCCACCCACAAAGAATGTAAACTCCTTGAGATCAGGAATTGTTTTATTTTTCTCTTCCAATCCTCAACATCTAGCATAACGAATGGCACATAGTGAACACTTAATGCTTCTTGATTGATTGATTTCCATCTCTGATTGTACAACTCTCTACCCCCTATCTCCTTTTCCCCAATTTCTACCTGTTTCTTACTTCATTTTTACATTAATATCTTTGTATTCAGGATCTAACTTTACATGCCAAGCTTCTTTCCCATCTTTTACCTCTCCCTCCCATTTGGTTATTACCCAGAGTTAGAAGAGAAATTATTGTTGACGACAGGAGGACAGAGGCTATTAAATGCTGCTGTGTTCCTGTCAATTTGTTCCACACAACTCGGCGAAGAGGAGCCAGTTGCTTCATATGTACATCTGCAAATAGGAGAAGTTGTGCACACTGGAACACTTAATGTGTGTTCTCCATGTTGTTTGTATGTACCCTGCTTGTGCCATCTAGATGTACAGTCCCGTTTGTCATATGTGTATGCTCAGTGTGTATTCTGGATATGTGTGTGTGCTGGGTTTCTGCCTTGGATATGTATATGTGCAATGGGTATTCACAAACTGTGTTTGTATATTTGTATATGTCCATGTGTTGGGGGGGAAAGTGATTAGGACATTGGGTCATTAGTTTAGTTCCATCTGCTGATTTTGCTGCATTTCTTCAGAGACATTTCCTAAATCCCTTCCGTTACTGCGATTTTTCAATCCCTGCATTTGTGCCATGATGTTTCTTTACATAAAATTGAGCTATATGCCTGGGTTTGGTGTAACAATTTAATGTAATAATTTTCAGTAGATGACTAGTTGAATAGATCTCAGTTTTATTTCTCAGTACTTTCTTCTCCAGGTCTCTGTGTCAGACACTCTTCTTTCTCTGATTAGCTATTTCTCCCAAGCTTTCCTTTAGCCTTATTAGCAGAATGCCCTGTACAAGTGTTGAGTTAATTTTTGTTGGATGAATGAATAAATGAATTACTTGTTTGGGGAATTGTATAAAGTTAAACAGACTTAATTCTTATCTTCTGCTGTTTCTCTATTTCTCTTCTCCATTTCTGTCCTCTTTCTTTATCCTCACTTTTTAATCACCTTTTTCATTTATTTACCTTTTCTCTGTTTCCTCTCATCTATCCCTCTCTCTTATCTCTATTACTCACTGTATTCTATCTCCTTTCTATCACTCTTTGTCCTTTCTTCTCTTCCTCTCTCCCAGTTCATAAATAGAATCACAACCTCTTAAGAGCCAGAAAGGAACTTAGAATCTAATCCAACTTTATCATTTTACAGGTGAGGAAACTGAGACTCAGGTGAAATAACTTCCCCATGTCACACAATTAGTGAGTGGTAAAATGTGCAACAATGGAGCTGGACTCAAATCTTGACTATGCTACTTCCTATATGTGTGGCCTTTGGCAAGTTACTCAACCACTTAAGACCGTATTCCTGTTGAGTAAGGAGGTTGGAAAGAAAATGACAGAAATTTATAGTATCAAGAGCCATTCCCAAATAGATAAGTGGCCAAAGGATCTGAACAAACAGTTTTCAAGAGGAGAATTGCAAAATACACATTATCACATTAAAATATGATTTAAATCACCAATAGTAAGAGAAGTGCAAATAAGAAAATCTCACATGATGCAGATTGGCAGAGATGAAAAAAGATGGGAAGAGTAAATTAGTTGGAGAGGCTAGGGATGGTTAGGCAGCAGCACTGGATTTCTAGTTGGAATTATGTAAGAAAAGTAACTAAATTGGACGTACTTTTTGCCCTAGCAATCTCACTACTGGGTATATACTTCATGGAAGTAAAAGACAGGGAATAAAGGTCCAAAATATAACAAAACACTAAGTACTCTGTGGGTAGCAAACAAGTAAAACAAGTAGGTGCTCGTCAAGTGGAGACTGACTTTAAAGAATGAGCTGTTAATAGTAATAGAATATTAACAAAAATTTTTAAAGTGCTGAATATGAAGAATATGGAGAATTGTGGGAAGATTTTGTATGAAGTAACACAAAATTTGCAGGATTAACAAAAATATACACAACCACAACGTTGTAGTAGTTTTAATAGATGGAATAATGGAAAAGCTAATGAAGATTTCTAAGAAGAGATAGTAAAACATACCTCCTTTCTGATGTTAGAGGGATGATTCTAGGACAGAATATTGTAAATGATGAATGATAGGGTCAGATGTTTTTGCTTAACAGCTTTTTTGTTACAAAGGGAAGTTCATTCTGGACAGGGAGTGGGAAATAACTGTAATACAAAGACAAAGGCATAAATAAAACTGTTTTAAAAAAATAAAATGAAGAGAGCCAAAGACTTTGTAGTAGCAATGATCTGGAAATAAGTAGATATTAACTGGAAAATGTCAGAACAAATCATTGGTTATATAAATGTAATGGAATACCACTGTGTCAAGTGAAATAGAAATAGGAAAAATTCAGACAAGCTTCAGATGTACTGATGCAGAATCAAAACAATTTACATGACGAGCATGATAATGTAAAGGAAAATAAAACTGAAAGAATTCTGAACTCTGACCAATATCGTGCCAGATTATGACTTCAGAGTCTCAGAAAAGAGATGGTGGAATATAGACTACAAAATGAGAAATACATTTTCAGGCATGGCTAATACGTTGATTTATTTTGATTAACTATGCTTCTTTGTTATAAGGGAAGGCTTTATGGGGGACAGGAGAACCATTAGGGCATTGATATTAAAATAAAACAATTCTTTAAATCCCAATAATAAAGGCTCAGGAGAAGAGATCATGAAACACTCCTTTCCTCACTGCAGAGAGGTGGGGGACTACTAAGACAAAATATTATATACATTGTCAGACAAAGCAAGATGTGGATGTTTTCGCTTAATTACTTATCTTTTTCACGAGATATTGTTCAATCTAGAGGAGGTGGGATAGGAATAGACAAAAGGTATCTATTTTTTTTTTTAAGAAAAAAGAATGGGTTGGACTAGATGACTTCTAAGGTCCCTTCCACCCCTGAATGTGTGAAAAAGAAATGTCTCTCTGCGCTTTTCTCTCCTCTTCTCCGTTCTCTATTTCCTTCCCTCCCCCTCCCCCGTTCCTTTCTTCCCCTTGTTGTTTCTGCCATTGTAACCCCGCCATCACTCGGCTGCTGGTCCCACGCTGCCTGAACGGCTTCCCGGAAAGGTTTCCCTAATCTAATGTGAGACGCTCAAACTTGTTAGAATGAAGAGGCGTCGGCAATTATCATACGGCATTTCTAAACAATAAAGTTTTTTTGAAAGTCAAGGAGAAAAAAAAACCGAGCAGTCGCCTGCCATTCTCCCGACGATGGCCAATCAGAACTTAGAAAGGGCCAGCGCACCCTTTGCATTCCGCCCCTGGGAGGTTCCCGAAGCCTGTGACGTAAAGGAACGGAAGTGGGGGGCCTTGGGAGCCGGTCATAGAGTGTTGTGGCCAGAGTGGCCACTGAGGGAGGCAGTGGTAACGGTTTCTAGCAGCTGGCGGAGGTGAGGGAGGGGCCATCCCTCTAAGTGCACGCGAAAGGCGAAGCTGACAGGTACCCGCTGCCCTACAGAGCCTTCCTTGGGTCCGCTGGACTAGAGTCCACAGCCCCTGGAGTCGGCCCCCTTAAGGGCGGGGATGGGGGGGAAGGCCATGGGGAGTGGGCGGAGTCCGGCGAAAGGCGAGAAGGGGACGGGGGTCACGCGGGCCAGGAGGCCAGCAGGGGCACGTGCCTCGCACGCGCATGCCCCTCGCCTCGAAGGGGGGAGTGGGCAGAGTAGAAGGGTCCAGTCACTCCCTCTTAACGCAGCGTTCCGTGGAGTGCAGCTCTGTGGTGGGGCCCAGGGCAGGGGGTCAAGGAATGGGAAAGAAGTCCACCATCCCCGGATGTGGTTGGCTCCATCTCCCCGAACACTAGCCTTATTTTTTTTCCCTAATGAACCTCCATTTGTAAAGTCAACGAGGCCCGGATCTCTTATTCTTGGGGAATCTCCCCCCTCCCCCTAGTCCTGGTCCCAATCTGACCTGTGTTGACCGAACACCTCTGAACCGTAGACTGTCTGTGTTTGGTTGACTCTGTGCTTCCCATCCCCGCAGTGCCCCACCCGAAACGAACCCCCCCCCCACTTTGCTCTTCTTGCCTGCTTTCAACCCTCTTTTTCCTTGCAGCTCCAAGCCTCCTGAGCCCAGTGGTCCCAGCCCAGTCTAGCCATGAGCTCTGAGGTGAAGGTGACAGGGCAGAACCAGGAGCAGTTCCTGCTTCTGGCCAAGTCAGCCAAAGGTGCTGCTTTGGCTACCCTCATTCACCAGGTGCTGGAGGCCCCAGGTGTTTATGTTTTCGGGGAGCTGTTGGACATGCCCAATGTCCGAGAGGTGGGTACCTGATTTGAGGAGTCCCGAAGACCTTCTTATGGAGATGCCTTCAGTGATCCCTCCCTCCCCTTTTAGATTAGAGTGGAGAGTGGCAGCCAGTGACTAGTACTGTTCAGCCCATGTGTCTGGCTCAAAAACAAATAGGGTTAAGAGGCTTTTCAACAACAAAGGTGTCTGTTGAGAAGTTAGAGATATATAAGAGAATCACTTCTATTATTATTAGCAGGTTCTTTTAGGTAACTAGGCAGATAACTAACAAAAGATGAATAGGGAAAGGCTTGGTTCCTGTGAAAAAGTATGATGTAAAAGTAGATAGAGTGCCAGGCATGGAGTCAGGAAGACTTATCTTCTTGAGTTCAAATCTGGCCTCAGACACTTACTAGCTTTGTGACTCTGGGCAAGTCACCTAACCCTGTTTGCCTCAGTTTCCTCATCTGTAAAATGAGCTGGAGAAAGAAATGGCAAACCACTCCAGTATCTATGCCAATAAAACTGCAAATGGGGTCACAAAGAGTCTGACAAGACTGAACAGCCAACAAACAGCCAAGGGGCATGAGATCTCCCTAATTTTTTTGATCCTGTGCCCAGTCCCATTAGTAAAACATGTTTTGAACAAACACCCCAAAATGTATGTATTTTAAAGTTATATGCCTGAATTTACTCTATGAACATATGCATTATGAAACACATACAAAAATAGGAATTTGAAAAGGATGAGTGCCCATTGGGTAGAACCTACAGAGAGGCATATTTAGACTATATAGTAAGGGAAATTCTTCTGACCATTGAAAATCTCTAAAAGAGGAATTGCAGAGGTTGAAAAGGATGAGATAAAGATGAAATAACGTTTTGAAATTTAAAAAATTTTTACAGTACCAAAAAACTTTGTATGCTTATTCTCAGTGCAATGAGAGCATTCTGCTTGAATATACTTTCTTATTTTCAAAAAATTCCCTGTGTATGTCCTATGTGAACCTGTATATAATAATTTGGTTAGTAATTTATTATGGGATCAGTATAGTTAGCCAAACAAGTGAATTTCTTTTTAAATATGTTTTTTCTAGAAAGATACACAATAAATAGTGAACATAATAGCTTTTAGTTTAGAGTCACATTTCTTTGTGTAAGTATTCACTATTTACAATGCAAATATGAGCAAAAGTAAATTTTCTCTGATTGCAACCCAGGAAAACATTTTCAATATAAATCCATTCCTATTTATGTGGTTCGGCTCTTTGGATACTATAGTTGTGTTTTTGAATGAGTGTGAGAAACAGTCAAGAAGCCAATTTGGCTGAACTTTTGAGTGTAAGAAGCCAGAAAGTAACATATAAGTCTGGAAAAGTGGACTAGGGCCAGATTGTGAAAGATTTTAAATGTCAAAGAAAGGAGTTTATATTTGATTGTAGAGGCAGTATGAAAACCCTGGAGTTTATTAACTAGGGAGGTGACAGTGGTCCAACCTGCATTTGGGGAAATCACTGTCAGGTCTATGGAGAAAAAATTGGAATGGGAAGAGACGTAAGTAAGGATACCAATTAGGAGATCATTGCAGTAAGTCAGGTAAGACTGGGGTGAAGGAGGGATCAGAAGAAAAATCTGAACTAGGGCTTTGTTTGAGTGGATAGACAGAAAAGGATTTCAGAGATGTTGTAGATGTGTTCCATAGAAATGACAGGATTTGGCAAGTTTGGCTACGTAGGGTAAGAGGAAAAGTCAAGGATGATAATGAGGTTGCAAACTCAGGTGATACCCTTCACAGAAACAGGGGTGAATCTGGACAGAAAGATAATGAGTTCTGTTTTTGGACATTTTTTTTTTTTTTAGGCAGTTGGGGTTAAGTGATTTGCCCAGGGTCACACAGCTAGTACATGTCAAGTGTTTGGTCTGAGGCCAGATTTGAACTCAGGTCCTCCTGATTTCAGGGCCGGTGCTGTATCCACTGTGTAGCTGCCCCTGTTTTTGTACATTTTTGAGCTGTCTGTTGGACATCCATTTAGTATTGCCTATTCAGTAAGTGGAGAGAGAATAGGGCTGAAAATATAGATCTGGGAGTCCTCTGAGAGTTAATAAAAGAGTGTAGAGAGAAAAGAGGCCCAGAGCCTTGGGGTTCATCCATAGTTATTGGGTATGACACGGATGGTGATTTGGCAAAAGTGTAGAAGGAGCAGTCAGACAGTTAGGAGAAAAATAGAGAGAGCCATGAAAATTCAGAGAGGGGAAAGTATGGAGGAGATGGTGGTCAGTAATGCCAAATACTGCAATCAGAAGGATTAGGTTGAGAAGAGAGAGACCATTAGATTTGGCAGTTAAGAGTGGAAAGAACACTTTCAATTGAGTGATGATGTTGGAAGCCAGATTACAGAGAATTAAAAAGAGTAAAAGGAAAGGAAGAGATTGAGCTTTTTCTAGGAGTTTAGTTAGGAAAGGAGAAAAGGCATAGGATGATAATTATTGTGGATAATAGGTTCCAGTAAAGTTTTTTAAGGATGGGAGAGATATGGTCATGTTTGGAAGTAGCCAAAAAGAATCAGCTGATAGGGAGAAATTAAAGTTTAGGAAAAGATGAGAATGGGTTCAGTCTGCTGAAGAAGGCAGGAGGGAATGGGATTGAGGGTAAACATAGAGAAGTCGGCTTTGGTGAGAAAGGTTATCTCGTTTTCAGCGTCTGGAGCAAAGGAAAAATGAGGGGGGACGATAACAAGGGGTTAAAAGATAAGGAGGTTGTCAAGTGGTAGAAAAGGAAGTTTTGGTAAATAACCATGAGGCAAAGACCTTAGGCAAGGTAGAAGAGGAGGTGCTTTTGAAAGCTTGAAGAGAGAAGAGGCTTGGAAAAACCATTGTGGAGAGTGGGATAGAGAATCAGTTGAAGAGTAGTAAAAAGGTTGCCTTGTTACAGTGAGGATCCAGTTGAGGAAAAAAAAATAAAGTAAATTTGTGGTGGATCCAGGCAACGTAGTTGCAGTTGGTTGAAGGAACTAAAGATGTTTAACCTGGAGATGAAAAGACGGTTTCTCTTCAAGAATTTAAAAGAGGGCTTTGTCTTCTTCTGCTTGTCCCCAGAGGGAGAAGTAGGAGCATTGGGTAGAAGCTACAGAGAGATATATTTAGACTGCATGTAAGGGAAATTCTTCTAACCATTGAAACTGTCTAAAAGAGGAATTGCAGAAATTGTGGAAGTGATCACTTATCAGAGATACAGAGGAGATTCCTATTCAGTTAGGGGTGTGAATAGATAGGCTTTTGAATCCCTTCTAATATTGAGATTCTGTGATTGTGTCCAACAAAAAGTATTACACCATGTCAGCCAGTAAGCATTTGTTAGGTACTTCTGTGCCAGACACAGTGCTATGTGCTGTGGAAGAAAGGCAAAAGACAGTCCCTTCTCTCCAGGAGCTTACAGTCTAACAGGGGAGGCAATACAAAAACAACTATATACAGACAAGAAGTTTGTAGGATAAATTGGGAATATTCAATAAAGGCACAAGCATTAAAGGGCATCAGGAAAGGCTTCTTGAAGAAAATATGTTTTAGCTAGAACTTAAATGAAGCCAGGGCAACCAGGAGGTATAGGGAACAGCCAGTGAATATTCCCAGAGTTAGAAGATGGAGTGTTTTGTTCAAGAAGCAACAGGGAGGCCAGTGTCACAAGATTTAAGTTTATGGTGGGGAGTAATGTATAAGAAGACTGGAAAGATAGGAGGATGGCAGGTTGTGGAGGGTTTTGAGTAACAAACAGATGATTTTATATTTGATCCTGGAGGTGATAGGAAGCCACTAGACTTTATTGACTGGGGAGGGGTTGGGTAAGATGGTGAGGTGGTTAAGACATGGTCACATCTGTACTTTAGTTAGAATAGTTTGATAGTGGAGTGGAGGATGGTTTGGAGTACGGGGAGAGATCTGAGGCAGGGAGACCAACCAGCAGGCTACTGCAATAGTCCAGGCATGAAGTGATGAGGCGTTCCAGGGTGATGACAGTGTCAGAGGAGAGAAGGGGTTTTATACAAGAGAGAAAGTTATGAAAAGTGAGAGAGTGAGGAGTAGAGCATGACACAGTTGAGAGACTAGGTAGAAGGTAGCGTCCTCAATGGTAATAGTGAATTTTGGAAGTGGGGAATAATTAGGGTAGGAAAAATGAGTTGAGTTTTGCACATGTTGAGTTTATGATGTCTACAGGACATCTAGTTTGAGATGTTGCAGTTGGAGAAGGGAGTCTGAAGATTAGGAAGAGGTTAGGGTTGGCCAAGTAGATCTGAGAATCATCAGCATAGATATAAAAATTGAAACCTTTGGAACTGATGAGATCACCAAGTGAAAAATACACAATCTTGCTAAGGTCTAAATGGAATTAAAGAAATTGGTTATATGTAAAACTCCTTTTGGTGTAGGAAGAGACTTTAGGCAAAGAGACCAATTAGGAGGCCATTGCAGTATCCTAGATAAGCGGTGATGAGGTATCTGAAGTAGGGTATTTTGTGAGTGAACAGAAAGGAAAAGATTCTAGAAATGTTGTGTAGATAGAAATGACAAAATTTGGCAGCTCTTTGGACATGTGGGGTTTAGTGAAAGTGAGGAGTCAAGATTGTTAAGTCAAAGATACAATAAGGTTGTAAATCTGGGTAACTGGAAGGAGGGTAACGCCCTTCACAGAAACAGGGATTTGGAGATAGAAGCAGGTTCCAAAGAGACCCAGTGATGGTGAATATAGAGGGGCAAGGGCCAAATGATTCTCTGACTTGTTAGAATAATAAAATCCGAGAATCAGAAGGGAAGAGCTTACCTAGGTCAATTCCTCTGCCAACCAAGTGTTCATCTAAGCACTACTTGAATATATGCAGTGACTCACTGCCTCCATAGGTAGTCCGTTCCATTTTTAAACATCTCTAATTAATCCTTTGACCAGGGTGGTGAGAGAATAAGTAAGATAGGCGTAGTTCTATGAAAATTCTAAATAAACTGTGGAGATTGCTTCCTTAGCCAGTCTTTGACAGCATGGCACTTTGTTGTTTCATAAGGCAAGGTTATAAATTTCTTGACCTATTGACCTTGTTCTTATTAAAATTAGAATATCAGCCTTTGACCAGAAAATAGAAGGTTCCTTCCCTATGATTCACACATTATCCAGAACCCTCTGGTTTTCTCTGGAATTCTTAATTAGGATTATAACCATCTCAGCAGTAACTTTCAAACACCAACATTTTAGTTAATATATTTCAACCTATTCTTCCCCATATTCATATAACCCACATTCATACTGACCAACTTTTAAAGGAGAAAGGGAATATTGAGGCAGAGAATAAAATTTTTTGGAAAGAAAATATATCTGATTTTTGGTTCTTTGAAACTACTGCCTTTATCACATAATTTTGCCCTTCTCTTATGATCCTAGTAGGTACTCCACATGACAAGTATTCTAGTTTTCGAATATACCCTTACCTCTCAGGTATGTCTAGGTAAGGGCTTTTGCCCTGTGGGTCAAAATGATATGTACATCTTCCCTAATTCTCATTGGGAATTGATGCACAAGTCACTATAGCTATGTAAAGGTAAAAGTAAAAGCCCAGAGTGGTTGTCATTTGCAAGGGTTGGTTGAACTTATACTAACATCTGTCTAGATGCTGTATATCTTTAGACACAGAACAAAGATCACAAGGTCTTAATGACCTTATAAGTTGATTACTTTGCCTTTTCAGGCTAATTTTTGGTGGAGAGAATGTTATTGCTGTCCTCTGCCTCTTGTTTTCTGTAGAGTGGAACTATGAAGTTTCATTCTACATCAATAGTAGTAAGCATTTATTGAGTTGGGCTTGTACCCAACATAGAATCACAGAATTTCAGATTTGTTAGGAACCTTAGAAATCATCTGTTTCACCCTGTATTGAGCATGAATCTTTAAATAATTATCCAACTGCCAAAAGAACTCTAGTAATGAGAACTCATTACCTTTTGAGGCTGTCCATTCTACCTTTTTGAGAGTTTTGGACAGTGTTAGGCCCTCTGACATATATAAGAGAAGCGTAAGACATGATTGCTACTTCATGAAATTTTTAGTCTCATTGAAAGAAAAGAGATAAGCATGTGAAACAACTAGAAAATAGTTCATTCAGTCAGTTTTGAATAAGCACCTACTAAGTTTGTTGGCACTGTGCCAGTCCACTTGAGAAATATGAGGTAAAATGTGTGCCCTTTAGGAGTATATATTTAGAGAAGCAAAAGAACAACAAACACAAAAGTAGTTAAGTAATAATAAAAGGCAGTGTGATTCAGTATTAGAATAAGTGATACAGATAATTAGGAATTCAGAGAAGGAGAAAATCAGCATGGGTAGCAGAATGGCACCAGATAGAGGATGGGAATTGAAGTTGGCTGAAGGACAAGTGGGATGTGGATAGAGGGTAGACATTCCAGGTCAGGGAGGAAACAACATAAACAAAAAGGGGTAGGCAAGAATGAGGATAGAGGACTTTGAGGACATTGATGAGGCTAGACCATTCTAGTAGAAAGTATTAAATAGTAATGGGAGACAGGGTTAGATAAGTAGGGTGGGGACAGATATGAATTCAGAGCAATGTAAACATTGGCAATTGTGGGGTGACTGTTTTCCTGTGACCCTATCTCCTCTAGCTGGCAGAGAGTGACTTCGCTCCCACATTCCGACTGCTCACAGTGTTTGCTTATGGGACATATGCAGACTATCTAGGTAAGCAGAGGGTCTGGGTGATAGGATGGGGGCTATGGAGGGAGAGGGGGACAGAAAAGCATAGTATTTCTTGGGAATATCCTGATGGAAATACGTTTCTAGGTCACTGCTCAGTGTCAAACTCCTAGGGAACATTTATATATTATTTTGTATTCTAGGTTTTTGCGTATGCATTATCCTTTCGTAGACTTTAAGTAACTTGGTGGCAGAAATGTTATCTTATCTAAACTGTATCTCACCCAGTGCCCAGCACAATTCTTTGCATGAAGTAGGTATTTAATAAAAGTTTGCTGAATTCAATTGAATTTGTTGACTAAGTGCATTAGGGGCCAGAACCTAGACTGACATTAGAAACTCAGGGCTTGGGCAATGGAAGATGGGGATTAGGGCCTTTCTTCAGTTCTGACATATGAAATCCCCATTCATAAGACCTGAGTTACAGCCCCAGCACTTCCTAACACTGCTAACAGTGTTTTTCCTAGCTTTGTGACTATAGGCAAGTCAACTTCCCTGATCATCGATTTCATCTATAAAATATAATAATAATATTTGTACTCTTCATAAGTAATAGTTGTGAGGATCAGATGAGAAGCATATGCTTTATTTTTTTTAAATTTAATTTAATTTAATTTTCAGTTCCAAATTCTTTCCCTCTTACCCACCTATTGAGAAGGCAAGAAAAACAAAATCATACACACATACATATACCCATATGCATATATGCATATATACTCATATACATACAAATACACACAACACACATATATTATATATGTATAGTTATGTAGAACAAATATCCTCATAATAAATCTAAAAAATCAAGAGAAATCAAGAAGTAGAAGAAAATATGCTTTGATCAGCACTCTTCAGTCCATCAGTTTTCTATCTGAAGGTAGATAATACATTTCATAATGATTCCTGTGGAGTTATGATTGGTCACTGTATTGATCAGAATTACTAAGTTTTTCAAATTGATTATCTTGTCATATTGCTCTTACTGTATAAATTGTTCTCTTGGTTCTGCTCACTTCTCTTTTCATTAGTTCATATAAGTCTTCCCAAGTTTTTGTGAACCCATCCCTTTCATCTTTTCTTACAGCATAATCGTATTCCATCACATTTATTTTTGTCTATGCTTATTTCTTAAATTTTTTTCTTGCCATATTGCCATAGCCAGCCTTGCTGATTCAAAAAACTCTGGCTTATCCTCATTACAAATAATGCTTACTCTTGGTTTTAAATAGATACTTCTTGTCATTTTAGGGACTGTCTCAGTTATTCCTGTGCTTTCTACTATTTTAACAGGAATGGGTGTTGTATTTTGTTAAAGGCTTTTTTTGCATTTATTGAAATAATCATGATTTTGTTAATAATATGGGCAATTATGCTTATAGTTTTCTTAATACTGAACCAGCCTTGCATTCTTGGTATAAATCTAGCCTGGTTATAGTGAATGATCTTAGTGATATTGCTGTAATTCCCTAGCTATTGTTTGATTTAAAATTTTTGCATCAATACTAATTAGGGAAATTGCTTTTCTTTCTCTGTTTTAACTCTGCCTGGTTTAGGAATCAAGACCATATTTATGTCATGAAAAGAATTTGGTAGGACTCCTTTACCTGTTTTTTCAAATAGTTTATGTAGTTTTGGAATTAATTATTCTTTAAATGTTTGGTAGAGTTCACTTGTAAATACATATGATCATGGTTTTGTTTTTTTTTCCCTTAGGGTGTTCATTTGTGGCTTTTTCAATTTCTTTTTCTGAGATAAAGTTATTTAAGTATTCTATTTCCTGTCTGGTTAATCTGGGCAGTTTATATTTTCCTAAATATTTATCCATTTCATTTAGATTGTCAGTTTTATTGGCATATAGTTGGGTGAAATAGCTCCTAATAATTGCTTTTATTTCATCTTCATTGATTGTGAATTTACCTTTTTCATTTTTAGAACTGATAATTTGGTTTTCTTCTTTAAAAAAAATCAAATTAGCCACTGGTTTGTCTGTTTTATTTATTTATTTATTTTTAAAAGCTTCTAGATTTAATTATTAATTCAATGATTTGTTTAAACTCAATTTTGTCAATGTCTCCTTTGATTTTCAGGATTTCTATTTAGGTATTTAATTGAGCATTTTTAATTTGTTGTTTTTCAATTTTTTTAGTTGCGTGCCCAATGTATCAATTTTCTCTTTTTCTTTTTTATTGATATAAGTGTTTAAAGATATAAAATTTCCCCTCAATACTGCTTTAGCTGCATTCCGAGAATTTTGGTATACTGTCTCATTGTTGTTATCTTTAGTGAAATTATTTATTGTTTCTATGATTTGTTCTTTGACCTAATCCATATTTTAGGATTAAGTTATATAGTTTCCAGTTACTTTTTAATCTATGCTTCAATCTATGCCTTTTAAAAAATATTATTCTTATTTAATATGCAAACTAAAAGCACCAGAAACTGATCTAGTCATCAAGTCAATAGCTCAAGCACTTTAAGAACAACAAAAAAACAGTTTTTTGTACATCAGAGCCAGTGAGACCTTCAGCTGGTACCTCACAAGCTGGAGACCTCAAGACTGACAGGAGTGAACTTGCTGGTCAGGGACTTGGGTAGAATTCAAATGTCCCTGATTCCTCAGCTGCACAAAGAGATTGACTCCAGCACCCCAAAAGGCTGGATGGTGGGAAGGCAAAGGGGGCTGGGTGGTATCACATTCCTTCATGCAATAGTGCTGGGGGAAGCCAATTGGAAGCCAATTGCAAGCCTGCTCTCTCTTCACCCCTTACCTAATGCAGATAAGGGAGCAGCAAGCTGGCTAAATAAAAACATTATTGAGAATAATTTTTATTACATTATAGTCAGAAAAACATGCATTTAATATTTCTGCTTTTTTTGCATTTGTTTGTGAGGTTTTTAATGCCCTATTGCATGGTTTAGTTTTGCAAACATCGTATGCATAGCTGAGAATAGGTATACTCCTTTCTATTTCCATTCAGTCTTCTTCAGAGAAGACTCATAACTAACTTTTCTAAAATTCTGTTCATTTCCTTAGCTTCTTTCTTGTTTATTTTATGGTTAGATTTATCTGGGTTTGAGAGGGGTAAATTGAGGTTCCCCACTATTATAATTTTACTGTCTGTTGCCTCTTGTGATTTATTTAATTTTTCCTTTAATAATTTAGATGCTTTACTATTTTATGCATGTATGTGAAGTATGGTATTAACTTATTGTCTGTGGTACCTTTTAGCAAAATGTAGTTTCCCTATCACTCTTTTTTAAAATTTTTAAATTATTTATTTTTAGTTTTCAACATTCACTTCCATAGGCTTTTGAGTTTTAAATTTTCTCTTCTTCCTTCTCTTCCCCCCTCCTCAAGATGGCATGCAATCTGATATAGGCTGTACATATACATTCTTATTAAACATACTTTCACATTAATCATGTTGTAAAGAAGAATTAGAACGAATGGGAGGAACCATGAGAAAGAAGAAACAAAACAAAGCAAAAAAAGAGCAAATATCATGCTTCAATCTGTATTCAGACTCCATAGTTCTTTCTCTGAATGTGGGATAGCATTTTCCGTCATGAGTCTTTTGGAGTTGTCTTAGGTCCTTGTATGGCTGAGAATAGCTAAGTCTACCAAAGTTAGTCATCTCACAATGTGGCTGTTACTGTGTACAATGTTCTCCTGGTTCTGCTTACTTCACTCAGCATCAGTTCATATAAATCTTTCCAGGTTTTTCTGAGGTCTGCCTGCTCATCATTTCTTATAGCATAATAGTATTCTATTACATTCCTATACCATAACTTGTTCAGCCATTCCCCAGTTGATGGGTGTCCCTTCAATTTCCAATTCTTGGCCACCACAAAAAAGAGCTGCTATAAATATTTTTGTACATGTGGGTCCTTTTCCCATTTTTATGGTCTCTTTGGGATACAGCCCTAGAAGTGCTATTGCCGAGTCAAATGGTATGCACATTTTTATAACACTTTGGGCATAGTTCCACATTACTCTCCAGAATGGATTGGTTCACAACTACACTGTTTATCTCTTTTAATTAGATCTATCTTTGCTTTTGCATTATCTGAGATCATGATTGCCACTCCTGCTTTTTTATTTCAGCTGTAGCATAATAGATTTTGCTCCAGCACCTTATTTTAACTACATATGTATCTTTCTGTTTTAAGTGTATTTCTTATAAACAACATATTGTTGGATTCTTGTTTCTAATCCATTTTGCTAATGCTCTTCTGTTTTATGGGTGAGTTGGTCCCATTCACACTCACAGTTACGATTGCTAACTATTTTCCTCCATTCTATACTCTTATGTTTATCCTTCTCTCTTTCTTTTTTTATAACTGTGTCACCTCTCTGAATCTTTTTTGCTTCTGACTGCTGCCTTCCTTAATCTACCTTCCCTTTTATTCTCCATCTCTTTCTCTTAACTGTTTTGCCTCCTATTTCCCTGTTGAGCAAGGTGAATTTCTGTACCCAACTATATGTGTATGTGTATTCTTCTCTCCTTGAATCAGTTTAGACTAGCTATCTGCCCAACAGCCACTGCCACTGTATAAACTCTTCCTTGTGCACCATATTTGTAGAAATGGTTTTCCCCATTCTTCCTCTCCCTTTCTATCTCTTCCAGTGCATCCGCTTTCCCCATCCTTCCATTCTTCTTCTGAAATTATTCAAACATAATAGAGTCACAACCAGGCCTTCTAATTAGATTGTCTCTCAGACTTCTGGTGACGATAAAGTTCTGAGGTAGTTATATGTATCACCTTCCCATATGAAAATGTAAACAGTTTAACCTTGTTTAATTGCTTATGATTTCTCACTTATATTTATTTTTTTATATTTCTCTTGAGTCCTAAATTTGAATGTCAGATTTCTTATTTAGCTTTGGTCTTTTCATCAGGAATGTTTCAAAGTCCTCTATTTCATTAAATATCTATTCCCCCACCCCCATAGAATTAACATCGTTTTGTTGAGTAGGTTATTCTTGGTTGTAATCCTAGATCGTTTGCCTTCTGGAATATCATATTCCAACCCCTCCTTTCATTTATGGGATGGCTGCTAAATCTTGTGTGTTCCCGATTGTGGTTCTGCAGTACTTGAACTCTTTCTTTCTGGCTGCTTGCAGTATTTTCTCCCTGACCTAGGAGCTTTGATTTTGATAATAATATTTCTGGAGGTTTTTTGCCTTCTTTTTTTTTCCTTACGGGAGTGACTGGTAGATTATTTGTATTTCTACTTTGCCTTCACATTCTAACATATTTGGGCAGTTTTCCTTTATAATTTTTTTTTCCAGCCAAAGACAAGGTTTATTAGAACATCTGTCATATTGGGCAGACTCTTAAGGAATCTGAACATTAGTGAGCTAGTGGTTATATTACAAGAATCTGAGCCTTTGGCTATATTATAAGAATCTGGGCATCTTAGTGGAGACAAGATGGACCTTATATACAGAAAGACTGTGGGAGCGATCTAGGAGTGGACAAGTAGTTTGGGGTGACTGGAGAGGTCTAAGGAGATCTGGATGGGAGTGACCAGTAAGCTGGGGTGAACAGAACTCCTGGGACCTGGACCATGTGGCCAACGGAGAATGAAACCTAGCTAGGATTAAGACTGTGAAATGGCCGGGGACCATAGGGAGGTAAGACAGTGGAGGGCCAGGCTAGGTTAAGAGTAATGGAATTGGGAGTTTGGGTGTAGCCACAATGAAAGGCTAGTTGATGGGATCATAGCCTCAGGGGAATGCCAGAGATTTGGCCATGTGGGAAAGTCCAGGGTTTTTCCTTTTTGGGGTCTAGATCCTATCCTCGTCATTCCCCCCTCAAACAAATGGGACCCAAATTCTTTTGGGGTAAGGGGCAAAGGTCTTGACTTCTGAAACTGCTTCTTGTTGACAAGGGGCATAGAGCTGTCCCTGCCTCAAGGAGGTCCCAAAGAGGAGGTTGACTGGAACCGAGCACAGGCTACATCCAGGGAACAATGGGGTACATTGGTTGGTACTTGCTGTTTGCTACCAACTATAGGTGAATGGCCTGTAGTCTGGAAGACACAAATCTGACAGAAAAGACTGCAGGGTCTAGATATAAAGCAGGGATTAGATTTAGGGCCCAACTGTGAGAAGATAAAACATCTTTAGCTCTGTTTGGATTCAGATAATTCAGTTTTCCAACCATGCAGTATCAAATCCACCTCATAGCCAGACTGAGGAATAGCCAGATGGGTAACATTTCCTTTCAAAGGAACATAATGAGGAGACTGAGCCAGGAGGATTCCATCTTAGACTGAGGCTAAAAATGTCCTCTCTACTTTTCCCAATGCTCATTTCCCACCAGTATCACGTTCTCTGAGTAGCTTGTGGCATTTCTCTCAGATGGTTGATTATTGGTTATTGATGGGTTATTATGATCCATCAGACAACTCAAAATAAAATCCAATGAACTTTTGCCTCAAACAGCAAGTTTAACTAAGCACAGCTTAGGAAAAACTTTTCCAGGATTTACATCTCAAACTTAAATTTGTCCTGGTGTAAAAAGCCAATCGTTAGAGATTTCTGTATACTCCTTTATAATTTCTTGAAGTTATAGGCTACTTTTTTTGTTCAGATAGTCCAGTAATTCTTAAAATAACTCCTTTAGTCTGTTTTCCAAGTCTTTTTTTTGTATGAGATAGTTTGCATTTTCTTCATTTTTTTCAGTCTTTTGACTTTGTTTCATTTTTAAAATTTTTCATGCAGTAATTAACTTTTTGGGGGCATTTCTAGTTTTCAAGGAGTTACTTTCCTCAGTGAGTTTTTTTTCCAGATCATTTAATATTTTATTTTTTTCCAATTACAGGTAAAAACAAGTTTTAACATTCATTTTTTAAAGTTTTGAGTTCCAAATTCTGTCTCTCCCTCTCTACACCCTTTCCTGAGAAGCAGGCAATTTGATATAGGTTATACATGTTTATATGCAAAACATATTTATGTATTAGTCATGTCGTGAAAGAAAATGCAACTCCCACCCCCACCCCCCCCAAAAAAAACCACAAAAAAAAATAAAGAAAAAAATAGTATTCTTCTATTTGCATTCAGACTTCATCAGTTCTTTCTCTGCAGGGAGATAGCATTTTTCATCATAAATCCTTTGAAATTGTCTTGGATCATTGAATTGCCAAGAATAGCCAAATCATTCACAGTTGATCATTACATAATATTACTGTTACTGGGTACAATATTTTCCTGGCTCTGCTGCCTTCACTTTGTATCAGTTCAGGTAAGTCTTTCCAGGTTTTTCTGAAAGCATCTTGCTTATCATTTCTTATAGCACAATAGTCTTCCATCACAATTATTTAACAGAGCTTGTTTAGACATGCCCCAATTGATGGGCATCTCCTCAATTTCCAATTTTTTGCCATCACAAAAAGAGCTGCTATAAATATTTTTGTACATATAGGTTATAGGTTCTTTTCCCTTTTTTTTGATCTCTTTGGGATACAGACCTAGTATTGGTATTGCTGGGTCAAAGGGTATGCACAGTATTATACCCCTTTGGGCATCATTCCAATTTGATCTCCAGAATGGTTGAATTACTTCACAACTCCATCAACAGTGCATTAGTGCCCCTGTTTTCCCATATCCTTTCAATATTTGTCATTTTCCTTTTTTGTCTGATTAACCCATCTAATAGGTGTGAGGTGGTACCTCTGAGTTGCTTTAATTTGCATTTCTCTAATCAATAATGGACTTTTTTTTTCATATGACTATAGGTAGCTTTAATTTCTTCACCTGAAAACTGCCAGTTCATATCCTTTGACCATTTATCAATTGGGGAATGACTTCTATTCTTATAAATTTGACTCAGTTCTCTATATATTTGAGAAGTGAGGCTTTTATCAGAGAAATTTGCTGTAAATTCCCCTTCCTTTCCACCTCCCCCCACCCCACTCCACCCAGTTTTCGGCTTTCCTTCTAATCTTAGCTGTATTGGTTTTGTTTGTGCTAAAGCTTTTTAATTTAATGTAATAAAAATTCTCCATTTTATATTCCGTAATGCTCTCTATCTCTTATTTGGACATAAATTCTTCATTTATCCATAGATCTGGCAGGTAAACTATCCTATACACCCCTAATTTGCTTATGGTATCACCCTTTATGTTTAAATCATGTACCCATTTTGACCTTATTTTGCTGTATGGTGTGAGATGTTGATCTATACCTAGTTTCTGCCAAACTGCTGTCCAGTTTTCTTAGCAGTTTTTGTCAGATGTTGAGTTCTTATCCCCAAAGCTGAGATTTTTGTGTTTTCAAACGCTAGATTATTATGTCATTACCTACTGTGTGTTGTGTACCCAATCTATTCCACTGATCCACTTTTCTATCTCTTAATCCGTACCAGGTTATAATACAATTTGAAATCTGGTGTGACTAGACCCTTCACATTTTTTTTTTTCCATTAATTCCCTTGATATTCTTGATCTTTTGTTCTTCCAAATGAATTTTGTTATTGTTTTTTTCTAGCCTTGTAAAATAAATTTCTGGTAGTTTGGTTAGTTTGGCATTGAATAAGTAAATTAACTGAGGTAGAATTGTCATTTTTATTATATAGGCTTAGCCTACCTGTGAGCAATTAATAATTTTCCAGTTGTTTAGATATGACTTTATTTGTGTGGAAAGTATTTTGTAATTGTGTTTATATATTTCCTAGGTTTGTCTTGGCAGAATGGAATTTTTCTATCTTTTCCTGTTGGACTTTGTGGGTGATAGCTTTGTTTCTAGTGATTTTAATAGTGTTGTATTTTGTCAAAAGCTTTTTCTGCATCTATTGATATAATTATATGATTTTTGTTGTTTTTATTATTGATATGGTCAGTTATGGTTAGTTTCTCCAATACTGAACCAGCCCTGCATTCCTGGTATAAATCCTACCTGGACATCGAGTATGATCTTTGTGATATATTGTTATAATATCCTTCCTGGCATTTTATTTAATATTTTTGCCTCAATATCCTGTAGGGAAATTGATCTGTAGTTTTTTTTCTCTGTTTTTCCTCTTGCTGGTTGAGGTATCAGGACTATATTTGGGTCATAAAAGAAATTTGGTAGGACTACTTCTTTACCTATTTTTCCAAATGGTTTATATAGTATTGGAATTAACTGTTCTTTAAATGTTTGGTAGAATTCACTTGTGAATCTATCTGGTCCTGGGGATTCTTTCTCAAGGAGCTGAATGATGGCTTGTTCAATTTCTTTTTCTTAGATGGAGTTAAGTATTCTATTTCCATTTCTGTTAATCTGGGCAATTTATATTTTTGTAAATATTTTTCCATCTCACTTAGATTGTTAGAATTATTGGCATATAATTAGATCAAATAGCTCCTAATACTTGCTTTAATTTCCTCTTCATTGGTGGTGAATAATTTTTCATATTGGCAATTTGTTTTTATTCTTTCAATCAAATTAAGCAATGGTTTATCGGTTTTATTGTTTTGGTTTTTTTTTCCCCCATAAAATCAGCTCCTAGTTTTATTTATTAGTTCAATGATTTTCTTTCAGTTTTTTAAATCTCTCCTTTGATTTTCAGAATTTCCAATTTGGTGTTTAATTGAGAATTTTTAATTTGTTCTATTTCTAGTTTTCTAGCTGCATGCCCAATTAATTGATCTGCTTTTTCTCTATTTTATGGATGTAAGCATTTAGAGATATAAATTTTTCCCTAAGTACTGCTTTGGCTGTATTCCATTAATTTTGGTATGTTATTGTTATCATTCTCTCTGATGAAATTACTGATTATTTCTATGATTTGTTCTTTCACCCACTTATTCTTTAATATTATATTATTTAGTTTCCAATTAATTTTTCATCTATCTTTCCACGGCCCTTTATTGAATGTAATTTTTATTGCAGTATGATCTAAAAAGGGTGCAGTTAATATTTCTGCTTTTCTGCATTTGGTTGTGAGGTGTTTTGAGGGTTTTTTTTGGGTAGGCAATAGGGTTAAGTGACTTGCCCATGGTCATATGGCTAGTAAGTGTCAGGTGTCTGAGGCTGGATTTGAACTCAGATCCTTCTGACTCCAGGGCCTCTGTTCTATCCACTGCACCACCTAACTGCCCCTGGTTGTGAGGTTTTTAAGCCCTAATACATGGTCAGTTTTTGTGTAGGTGCCATGTACCACTAAAAAAAGGGTATATTCCTTTCTTTTCCCATTCAGTTTTCCCCAGAGGTCTGTCATATCTAATTTTTCTAAAATTCTTGTTTTATGGTTAAATTTATCTAGTTTTGAGAAGGGAAAGTTGAAGTTCCCCACTAGTATAGTTTTACTATTTCCTCCTGTAACTCATTAAAATTTTCCTTTTAGATTTTGGATGCCATGCCATTGGGTGCATATAATTTACTAAAACTATGTTATTTAATATTATTTTGTTGTCTGTGTTATCTTTTAGCAAAATGTAGTTCCTTGCTTATCTCTTAATTAGATCTAATTTTGCTTTTGCTTTGTCTGAGATCATGAT
This sequence comes from Vombatus ursinus, assembly GCF_900497805.2. Lineage (NCBI taxonomy): Eukaryota > Metazoa > Chordata > Mammalia > Diprotodontia > Vombatidae > Vombatus > Vombatus ursinus. Next base: position 182,059 of record NW_020954684.1, read on the forward strand.
TGTTATCCCTGCTTTTTTTTTAACTTGAGCTGAAACATAAAAGATTCTGCTCCAATCCCCTTAGCTTTACTCTGTGTGTGTCTTTCTGTTTCATGTGTTTCTTGTAAACAACATATTGCAGAATTCTAGTTTTTAATCAACTTTGCTATCTGCTTCCATGTTATAGGTGAGTTCATCCCATTCACATTCACAGTTATGATTACTAGCTGTATTTACTTCCATCCTATTTTTCCTTTTTTTTTTCTTCCTAACCTATTCCACAGATCCACCACTCTGTTTCTTAGCCAGTACCAAGTAATTTTGATGATTGCTACTTTATAATACAATTTAAGATCTGGAATGGCTAGGCCACCTTTGCCTGCATTTCTTTTCATTAGTTCCCTTGATATTCTGGACTTTTGTTATTCCAAATGAATCTTATTATTATTTTTTCTAGCTCTATAAAATATCTTTTTGGTAGTTTGATTGGTATGGCACTGAATAAGTAAATTAGCTTAGGTAGACTTGTCATTTTTATTATATTAGCTCAGTCTACCCATGAGCAACTGATGTTTTTCCAATTACTTAGATCTGACTTTATTTGTGTGGAAAGTGTTTTATAATTGTGTTCATATAGTTCCTGGGTTTGTTTTGGTAGGTAGACTTCTAAATATTTTATAATGTCTACAGTAACTTTAAATTGAATTTCTCTTTCTATCTTTTTTTTTAGTTTTTTTTATTAATTTATTTTGATTTATCAACAATCACTTCCATAAGCTTTTGAGTTTTAAATTTTTCTCCCCCTCCCTCTGTCTCCCTCTCCAAGATGGCACGCAATCTGATATAGGCTATACAAATACATTCCTATTAAACATATTTTCACATTAGTGATGTTGTAAGTGAGAATTATAACTAATAGGAGGAACCACCAGAAAGAGGAAACAGAACACAGCAGAAGAAAAAAAAATAGCAAATAATATGCTTTGATCTGCATTCAAACTCCTTAGTTCTTTCTTTGGATGTGGATAACATTTCCCATCATGAGGTTTTTGGAGGTGTCTTAGATCCTTGTATTGCTGAGAAGGGTTAAGTCTATCAATATTAGTCATCACACAACATGACTGTACAACGTTCTCTTGGTTCTGCTCACTTCACTCAGCATCAAACCATACAAGTCTTTCCAGGTTTTTCTAAAGTCTGCCTATTCATCATTTCTTATAGCACAATAGTATTCCATTACATTCATATATCACATTCACAGTTATGATTACTATCTGTCTTTCTCTCCAACCTTTCCCTGCCTTCCCCCCGTTTATGCTTTTCTTTCTCCTTTCTCCTTTTCCCTCCTCACTAATGTTTTGCTTTTGACCTCCGCCTCCCTCAGTCCTACCTCCCTTCTATTAGCCCCCTCCCTTTTCTTCTCCTTTACCCTTACTACTTCTTCCCTCCCTTCTATCCCCCCTCCCTTTTCTTTCCCTTTTCCCTCCTACTGCCTATAGAGCATGTTAGATTTCTATACTTATTCCCTTCTTGAGCCAAATCTGATGAGAGTAAGGTTCAATCAATGCCCATCTCCCTCCCTTCTTTCCCTCTGCTGTAACAGGTTTTTGTGCCTTTTCCTGTGATGTAATTTACCCTTGTCTGCCTCCTCCTTTCCTTTTCTCTCACTACATTTTCTTAGATCAGATTAATCTACTTACTCGGATCCATTTAATCCACTTGATTAGATTTTTTTCATCATTACATCAAAGTCAATTTATACCCTTTATGTATACCCCTTTAATATGGTGTAATAACAATACAGTTCTCAAGAGTTAAAAGTGTCATCTTCCCTTGTAGGGATGTAAACAGTTTGCCCTTATTAATAACATGCTTCTTTCTGTCCTGTTTACCTTTTTATGTCTCTCTTGAGTCTTGTATTTGAAGATCAAATTTTCTGTTGAGCTCTGGTCTTTTTATCAGGAAGGTATGGAAGTCCCCTATTTCATTGAATATCCATCTCCTCCCCTGAAAGATCATGCTCATTTTCTCTGGGTAGTTGATCCTTGGTTGTAATCCAAGCTCCTTTGCCTTACAGAATATCATATTCCATGCCCTATGGTCTTTTAATGTAGAAGCTGCAATGTCCTGTGTATCCTGACTGTGGTTCCATGATATTTAAATTGTTTCTTTCTGACTCCTTGCAGTTATTTTCTCTTTGACCTAGTAATTTTGGAATTTGGCTACTATATTCCTTGGAGTGTTCAATTTGGGATCTCTTTCAGGAAGTGATGGGTGGATTCTTTCTATGGCTATTTTACCCTCTGGTTCTAAGACATCAAGGCAGTTTTCTTTGGTGATTTCCTGAAAGATACTGTCCAGGCTCTTTTTTT
>NW_020954684.1:184574-184659 GCF_900497805.2 Vombatus ursinus
ATGTTTTTTAAGGACTTGTTTTCTACAGTTAATTTTTATCCTTCTTTTTCCAAGCTATTGACTCTCTCTTGCATACCTCTCATTT
>NW_020954684.1:184751-213571 GCF_900497805.2 Vombatus ursinus
TTTCCTATTTTTTCTTCTACCTCTCTCATTTGACTTTTCAAATCCTTCTTGAGCTCTTCTAAGAAGGCTTTTTGAGCTTCAGATCAGTTCATATTCCCTTTTGAGGTTCCAGATGTGGGTTTGTTGACAGTGTTGTACTCTTCAGAATTTCTGCCTTGATCTTCACTCTTCCTATAATAAGAATCTATCATACATTTCTTTTTGCTCATGGTGTTTGCTTATTTCCTGGTCTTTAAAGAGATTAAGCTCTTCTGCTGGGGAGCAGAGGGCAATGACCCAAGCTTCTTGTGTTGGGAGCCTAGGGCCTGGTCGCTGGCTTTGTGCGCAGGGGCTTCCAATGTTGGCAGTTGGAGGTTGTAGGGTTCTGGCAGCTTACCTGGTGTTGGGCTGGAATCAGCAACACTGGAACTCTCGGTTTAGGATTGGGTAGTGTAGCTCCTGGAGATTTCCTGCTCACCTGGGCCTTTCCTTCCTTTTGCTTTCTTCAGCTCCTTTCATATGGATATTGTAGGGTGTTTATCCACCTGGTGCCCCTTGGAGTGCTGCTTCCCTTAGTTTTGCTGAGGTACTAGGAGATATCTTCTTCTTCTTTATTTATTTATTTATTTATTTTTAGGCAATTGGGGTTAAGTGACTTGCCCAGGGTCACACAGCTAGTGTCACGTGTTTGGTCTGAGGCCAGATTTGAACTCAGATCCTCCTGACTTCAGGGTCGGTCTACTGTGCCACCTAGCTGCCCCTTGGAGAGCCGGCTGCTGTAGAATGCCCAGGCATCTGGTGGTTTTCCAAGCTGATTTCCACCAGTTCTCTCCCCCCCCCTTCAGTGAGGCACTTGGGGGTCCAGGTGTTGATGTTTGCTTGCTCCACCACCTGGGCTTCAGGATCTCCTCCAGGTATACTAAGGTGGGGCTTTTCACTAGCTTGTTGGGATGCCTCCCGTTCAGTACTACTCCCTTTCCCTCAGGGTGAGAGGGGCCTTTCCCATTAATCCCTCAAGCTACCTGGGCTGCTGGCCTACTGCATCCCATTTTTCTTCTGGTTCAGCTGTTACAAGGTTTTTCCTGGGGTGATATTTTCTGGGCTTTCAGGGGTTAATAAGTGAGGGTAAGAGCGACTCACCTCTTACTCCACCATCTTGGCTCCCAGAAGCAGAAGTCCTCTTTCTATCTCTTGCTGTTGCACTTTGTTGGTAATATATAGAAATGCCAATGATTTATGTGGGTTTATTTTATAGCCTGCAACTTTCCTAAAGTTGTTTATTACTTCAAGTAGTTTTTTCCTTGATTCTCTAGGATTCTCTAAGTATATCATCATATCATCTGCAGAGTGATAGCTTTGTTTCTTCTTTACATATTTTAATACCTTCAATTTCTTTTTCTCTCTTATTGCTAAAGCTAGCATTTCCAGTACAATATTGAACAACAGTGGTGATAATGGACATCCTTGTTTCACCCCCCCATACTATTTTTCCTCCTGTTTATCCTTCTCTCTCTTTCCTTTCACTTTGTTCCTTCTCAAAAGTGTTTTGCTTCTGACAACTCCCCAATCTGCCCACTCTTCTGTTAGGTCCCCCTTTCTGTTACCTCTTTTCCCTCCTACTACTCTGTAGGGTAAAATAGATTTCTATACCCAGCTGAGTGTGTATGTTATTGTCTCTTTCAGCCAATTCTGATAGGAGTAAGGTTCAAGCATTGCCTGTCACCTCCCTCCCATCTTCTCCACTTTACTGTAAAAACTCTTTTATGCCTCTTTTATGTCAGATAATTTACCCCATTCTACCTTTCCCTTCCCCTTTCTCTCAGTGCATCCCTGTTTCTTATCCCTTAATTTTATTTTTTCGGGCTATCACTCCATCATAGTCAACTCACACCTGTACTCTCTGTATATCTATATTCCCTCTGACTGCCCTAATAATGATAAAGTTCTTAGGAGTTACAAGTATCATCTTCTCATATAGGAATATCAACAGTTTAACCTTATTGAATGTTTTATACTTTGTTTCCTGTTTACCTTTTTATGCTTCCCTCAGATCTTTTATTTGAAAATCACATTTTCTGTTCAGCTCTGGTCTTTTCATCTGGAATTCTTAAAAGTCTTCTATTTCATTAAATATAAGGTTTTTCCTCCCAGAAGTATTATATTCAGTTTTGTATTTATGCTCAGTAGGTGATTCTTTGTTGTAATCCTAGCTCCTTTGCCCTTCAGAATATCATAGTCTAAGCCAATTCTTTAATGTAGAAGCTGCTAAATTCTGTGTTATCCTAACTGCAGCTTTACAATATTTGAATTGTTTCTGTTTGTTGCAGTATTTTATCCTTGACCTGGGAGTTCTGGAATTTGACTATAACATTGCTGGAAGTTTTCATTTGGGGAGTTCTTTCAGGAGGTGATTGATGGATTCTTTCAATTTCTTTTTTACCCTCTGATTCTAGGATATCAGGGCAGTTTTCCTTAATAATTTTTTGAAATATGATGTCTTGGCTCTTTTTTTGATCATGGCTTTCAGGTAATCCAATGATTTTTAAATTCTCTCTCCTAGATCTATTTTCCAGGTCAATTGTTTTTACAATGAGATATTTCCAATTTTCTTCTTTTTTTTTCATTTTTTTTATTTGATTTTATTGTTTCTTGGTGTCTCATGGAGTCATTAGCTTCCATTTGCCCAATTTTAATTTTTAAGAGATTTTTTTTCTGGGGTAGCTAGGTGGCGCAGTGGATAAAGCACCAGCCCTGAAGTCAGGAGGACCTGAGTTCAAATCCAGCCTCAGACTAAATACTTGACACTTACTAGCTGTGTGACCTTGGCACGTCACTTAACCTCAATTGCCTAAAAATAAAAAAATAAAAAAGATTTTTTTCTTCAGTGAGTTTTTGTACCTCCTTTTCCATTTGGCCTTTTCTACTTTTTTAGTTTTTTGTTTTTTGGGGGGTTTTTTGTTTGTTTTTTGTTTGTTTGTTTGTTTTTTGCTAGGTAGTGGGGTTAAGCAACTTGCCCAGGGTCACGCAGCTAGTAAGTGTTATGTGTCTGAGGCCGCATTTGAGCTTAGGTCCTACTGACTCCAGGGCCGGTGCTGTATCCACTGTGCCACCTAGCTGCCCCCAGGCCTATTCTACTTTTTAAGGAGTTCTTTTCAGTGAATTTTTTAACATCTTTTTGCATTTTTTGTGCTACTTTTACCAAGTTGTTGACTCTTTTTTCATGATTCTCTTGTAGCTCTCTCATTTCTTTTCCCAATTTTTCCTCTACCTTTCTTATTTCATTTAAAAATTCCTTTTTTTTTTTTTTGTGAGGGAACTGGGGTTAAGTGACTTGCCCAGAGTCACACAGCTAGTGAGTGTTATGAGTCTGAGGCTGGATTTGAACTCAGGTCCTTCGGATTCCAGGGCTGGTGTTTGATTCACTGCACCATCTAGGTGCCCCTAAAAAATCCTTATTGAGCGCTTCCAGGAATTCTTTTTGAGCCTGACCCCAATTCATATTTTTCTTTGAGGTTTTACATGTAGCCGTTTTTACATTGTTGTACTCTTTGAAGTTTGTGTTTTGAGCTTCCCTGTTACCACAGTAACTTTCTATGATCAGGTTATTTTTGTTGTTGTTATTGTTTTCTCATTTTTCTAGTCTATTTCTTTACTTAACTTTATGTTAAAGTTAAGGCTCTGTTCCTGGGATGGAAGGGAAACTTACTCAAGCTTCAGGTTTTTTTGTGCTGCTGGTTTCAGAACGAATTCTGGTGACCTGTAAGTTTTCAGTTCTTCTGAGATGGTATGATCTAAGAGATGTCATCACTGTTCTTCTGGCCTGTGCTCTGGTCTGTGAGCAAACACAAGCACTCTTTTTCTACCCTGGAACTGTGACCAGGGTCCCTACTCCTCTGTGGCTTCAAGCTCCAGTGCTTCTCCTTATCCTGGGACTGCAACCCAGATCCCAGTATGGGCAGTGCAGTAGAGTCCTGTACCCAGTGCCGTCGAAGGATCTCCTGTAAGCTCCTTCAGTTGTTTTGCCCACTTACTGTCTGTGGGCTGAGAACTCTGGAAGTCGCTGCCACCAGTTCAGTCATCCCCAAGGCCTGTACTGACTTCCCAAGCCCAACCTGTGCTGGCTTGCCAGGTACTGCCTGTGTTGGACTGTACTCTACTCTTACTCCACTGAAACAGACTTTTCCTGTCAACCTTCTGAGCTGCCTTGGCTGGAGAATTGTTTCTCCTTGTCCTTTTGTTGATTCTGTTGCTCCAGAATTCATTTCGAGGTGTTATTTTAAAGTTGTTTGGAGGGGAATTTGAGAAAGCTTAGGCAGTTCCCTGCCTTTACTCTGCCATCTTGGCCCACACTAACATCAGATTCCAGTGGGATTTTTGTATCTCTTTTCAAGCTATTAATTCTCTTTTCATGTTATAGTATTCACTTTGTTTTTTAGAATCTTATTTTTAGCTCCTTCATTAACTGTTCTAGGGCGCTTGTGTCCAATCTGCATTTTTCTTTGAGTTTTTTCTCGTAGATGTCTTCAAGTAATTGTCTTCTTCTTTAAGTCTTAGGCTTCTCTCTCACCTTAGTAGCTCCTAATAGAATGTACTTTAAAACTGTTCATTCTTTTGCTCTTCTAGCTGAAGCACGGAACTTGCCCCCCCTCACAGAGGCTCAAAAGAACAAGCTTCGACATCTATCAGTCGTCACACTGGCTGCCAAGGTCAAGGTAGGTTGTTGGAGCAACCCCACCCCTCCATCCCTCTTCACCAGTATTTATGGTATGATGTTTTCTGTGTTCCCTCTTATAGAAAGCATGTTGAAGTAGGGGAATCTCTGACCCAATTGTGATTCTCATTTTCTTCATGACATTTCTCATTATACATAACCATACAGGAGGGTAGACTTAGGACCCTTTAACTTCCCACTTCTATAGACTTAATGAGGACTTAGCCTTTTTGAGATTGATGTCCTAGGCAAATAGACAGGCATGAGAGGGGTATAAAAGGAAGGTTAAAACCCCCAACTTCTTATGGCAGTGGAGTGGGGGTAGGTCCCCTTTCTTTTCCTTTCAGCTTCTGAATTGGGGATGACAGAGCAGGTCAGATGGGAAATAGGTTCCTTTAGGATATTTATCCCTTTTTTATATATTCTTCCCATTCTTTTGATTTCAGTGCATTCCATATGCAGTGCTTCTAGAAGCACTAGCTTTACGAAATGTGCGGCAGCTTGAGGACCTCGTGATTGAGGCTGTGTATGCAGATGTACTTCGAGGCTCCCTGGACCAGCGGAACCAGCGGCTTGAAGTAGACTATAGCATTGGGCGTGACATTCAGCGTCAGGACCTCAGTTCCATTGCTCAAACCCTCCAGGAATGGTGAGGCTTTATCTTGTAACAGTAAGGACTATCTCTGTGATGGAATTTATAAAAGGGTTTGGTCCCCTGAGATAGGGCAGAAAGGAGGGACTTCAGAAATGGCTGAACTGGAGTAGGTAAAAGAACCATATGCACTAGTGGAGCTAAAGATTCTGAGAGTAGGGAGATCAACCATTATTTCCCTTACCACTGCAAAGAGAATAGTATCAGGAGAGAAGAAGGGATGGCGTGGAACTATGGTTTAGACCCAAAGTCCCTGAGGTGATGTTTGGGGTAAAGGTGCAGAAATGGTGCCACCTGAAAAATAACTTGTCATGAAGTTTCAATTACTTAACTCAGCCCTGAAGTCTTATTTACCCTTCAACTTCTCTTTGTTGTAGCCCTCCTGATTCTCATGGATTTCTCTCTACCATGCCCCAATCCATGTTTCTTGTTTTGTATCCCCTGTGATTTCATCTCGTCTTCTGCTTTCCCTTCGGTATCCCTTGCTCCATTTTCCCTTCAGTGTCTATTTCTTACTGTACCTTATCTCTCATTTCATATGTGTTCATCTCCCTGTCTGTCTTAGGGGATTTCGTGGTCTCCCCAGTTGACTCAAAGAGACACTGCTAAGATTCAAAATGTGGGACGTTGCATCTCAGCAAAGATGTGGATCCCAGAACCCAAGGCTCCCTTCAAACCAAGTCTGAAATTCATTGACCCCAGCAATACTCCTGGAACACCTTTTCCCCCTCTTTTTCCTGCAGGTGTATGGGCTGTGAAGTAGTGTTGTCAGGCATTGAAGAGCAGGTGAGCCGTGCCAACCAGCATAAAGAACAGCAGCTGGGCCTGAAGCAGCAGATTGAGAGTGAGGTGAGCGGAGTGTGAAGCAGGGTACAGGCTCTAGGGAAGGGGCAGTATATAAATAGTTTCTCTAACTTCTGTGCTCCACATCTTGGAGTGTGAAGGACAGTTAGGTTTGTACAGGAGTACTGGAGTAGTGAATTTAGCTGTGGAAAGTGGTGAACAGAGAGTAAAGTGTAGAGTGGGATGATACCATCCTTCCTACCTTGGCAGGTGGCCAACCTGAAGAAAACCATCAAGGTAACGACAGCAGCAGCTGCTGCAGCCACATCCCAGGATCCAGAGCAACATCTGACAGAGCTGAGAGAGCCTGCCCCAGGCACCAACCAGCGCCAGCCCAGCAAGAAGGCTTCTAAGGGGAAAGGGTGAGCCTACCCAATAGAAATTCCATGTTGCCAGGGATTGTGGTTACTTTAAACCAGGGCTGGGGGACCTGTGGGGAACCAAATCCTTTTGGGGATTTGTGCTGTGAAGTTTGGATTCAGTCAAAGGGCCACACTTGAGTACCTAGAGGGCCACATGTAGCCTCGAGGCCACAGGTTCCCCACTCCTGCTTTAAATCCTATGAATCTGGCTCCTCCAATCAGTCATCTGGGCGAGGTGTTAGAGGCCTTAGAATTGGAAGTTTCCCTTCGTGATCAATCTTTCTTTTCTCCTTGAACTAGGCTACGCAGCAGTGCCAAGATCTGGTCCAAATCAAACTGAAAGGACTCTCATTTCACCTTTGGGGATCTGGGGACTGACTGCCAGCCCCTTGGGAATCATGCCCCACTTCCCGTTTCCCTAGGTCTGAGCCCCAGCCTCTCCCTGCCCCAACCCCCATGGCTAATTTATACCTCCTTGAAAGGAGGCAAGTATAAGCCATCTTTCTGTCCCCATGTTGTGTATAACCCTATTTTGTGTGCATATTCTTTCCCTTTTCCAAAGCCTTTATGTGGGTGCGTCTTTGTCTGTATCTGTAACTGATTGGGTGTCTGGGGTTGTGCATGTCATTTGTGTGTCCCTCTTCCAATACCTCTACCCCTTGCATGAATGTTTCCCTCTTGCCCCTTGACTCTCTTGCCCCTTGACTTGATCCAAAGAGCCTTAGATTTCCCTGCCCTTTCTCTTTCCCTTGGGAATTCTGGGAGCCTATCCTTTATCCCAGGGTTCTCCTGGGAAACCCACGCCCTGTAATCCTGGACATGCTGGGATTGTTTCCTCCTGTCCCTACTTCCTTCTCAGGAGCACTGCTGCCTGGCTCAACCCCAGAACCCATAGAGACTGCTGCGGCTTGAGGTAATGTTGGAAGAAGTTTCCTGCCTACCATTGAGCATCCTGGGAAAGCCCAACAGAGCCCCTCAAGGGATTATTTTTCCTTGACAGGGTGGGATATGGATTGTATTAAAAAAAAAAGTCTGTGTGTGTGTGTGTGTGTGTGTGTGTGTGTATACACAGACACAAATGACATAAATAAATCTAAGAGAATTTATCTATGAATCTCCCCAGAGTTGAGTCTCCTCTGTTTATGAAACTTTTGTAGGAGGAGAATCATTAACTCTCAACGTTAATTCTCACCAAAGCCTATTATTGAAAAGGATAGCGAGCCCCATGGAGAGCCACCAGACTGAACACTGAGGTCTAGCACAGCCTCATGGGAGAGGATCCTGATCTCTAGGGGAATCTAAGAAAAAAGAGATCTTGATTATCTTGGTGACAAAATTGGAAGTAAAAAGGAGTTCACACATCTTCACACCCACCCACCTCAATCCAGGATGGTTTTTTTTTTACATTTTTTTTCTTTTCTTTTTTGGCAATTGGGGTTAAGTGACTTGCCCAGGGTCACACAGCTAGTAAGTGTCAAGTGTTTGGTCTGAGGCCAGATTTGAACTCAGATCCTCCTGACTTCAGGGCCGGTGCTTTATCTACTGCACCACCTAGCTGCCCCAGGATGTTAAAAATTGGACTAAGTGGGGCTCAGTATTACCAGGGAGAAGAATGAGAGCATTAAGTTGAAAGTTAAAGCTCCGAGCTTCTTGTTCTAGCTCTGCCTTAGCTCTATTCTTTCTCTCCTCTTGTAGCTTCATTTTCCCCATTGAAAAGAAAGAATTCTTCAGGAATGGGTTTGAACTATATGATCTCCCTCCACCTATCCACCAGTTTTCTCTTTGACCCCTATGGCTCTCACCTCATTTCCCTTTCAAACTCTGCTTGGAGCAAATGATCACTCTCAGCTAATGACCTGGGTTTTTTTTCTTTTTTAACATCTTTTGTTTTTACTTTACTTCTATTTCTGAATGTATTTCTATTCACTACACTACTCAGTGGGTCATCCGTGGTAACAAAGAATAAAAAAAAGAAGAAAAAGGAAGTTCAGCAAAACAAGCCAACATATTAGCCACCTGACAACATATACAATGTTTCATAGCCATAGGCGCCCACTTCTGCAAGGAAGGGAGGGCAATGCATTTTCTTATCTCTTCTCCCAGGCCAAGGTTGATTATTATACATCAGCTAATGACTTCTAATGGTCTCCTAATTTCTAACACCAAATGTCTATAGTGTATGACCCTATTGGAGGTAACACTTTGGGAGTCAGATTTGAGTCCTCTACTTTCTTGGGAGGTAATCTTCACATTCCAGGGTTTTCAAAGCATTTGGAGGCCACTAGGGAAAGGACACAACTGCTCTTGAAAGCGACTGGGTCATGGTGTTTCTGGACTGTGAGCTCTAAAAAGTAACCAGAAGCTCAGTTATATCTGAGTACTTCTGGGTTTTCTGTATTGGAAACCTACAACTTGAAGTTTATTATCTTTATCTCCTAAATATTTGGGGAAGATGTGGAGAAAGGAGGAAAAATGATAATGAATACTTTGGTTATGCAGCCATAAAACAAAGGAAAATTTAAAATGGTCCTTGGTCTTATTCATCCCCCTTCTACTACCAAAGTGATGGCGAAAGGGGCAGAGGGTACTAAGAACGACAATTTGTAGACTATAGATATGATCAGCAAAATCAGTACACAGCATTAATATTCACATTCTCATAATAAAATGAAAGCAGGACACAAAAGGAAGTTCCTGTTAAATGAAAGGATGCCTCCCAAGTTTTCCATAGAGAGGCAAAGGAGTTGGCAGAATCAGTTTCAAACCCAACCTTCCTCTTTCTGCTGAGGGCATCACCACCCTTCTGGTTGTCATCCTCGACTCTTTCTCCTTCACTCCCGTATTAATCAGCAAGCGTTTATTTTGTATCCATTGTACTAGGTGCTGGGGATGTGAAGACAGAAATGAAACAGTTTGTGCCTCTAAGCTTAATTTCTTTTGGGTGGAGATAAAATGTATTAGAGTACGCAAAAAATATGTAATAAGTATATACAAAACAGATGCAAAGTAATTTATTTTTGTTGGTGGTGTGGGCCTAGCAGGGCTGGGACTTCATGTAGAGTCAGGACACTTGAATGGGAACTTCAACGGCATTCTTTGGGGTGGCCGAAAAGGGCTTGGGGAGGAGTCCAGTCAAGGGGCATCACTTGTGGGGATGAGGTGAGGTCAGGAAACCATATTGGGTAGATTGTGGAGTTCAGAGATGGGGTAATGCAGGCCAAGGGCAGGTGGAGCTTGGTTGTGAAGGCTTTAAGTGACAACCAACATCCAGTCATTCGTGAGTCTTGTTGATTCTTCCCCTCCTTTCACCTACCATATTCAGTCACTTGTGTAGTCTTGTCACTTTTACCTCTTTCTTTCCTATCTCTCTCCCCGCCCAGCTACCATTTTAGGTCAGCCCCTTATCACCTCTCTGCTAGACTATTACAACAGCCTCTTAACTGGACTCCTGGCTTCTATTCTCTCTTCTCTGCACTTCATCCTCCCAGCAGCTGCAAAAATAATCTTCTAAAGCCCAGGTCCAACTGCTTTACTCTCTTGTTTAAGAAACTTCAGTGGCTCTCTTTTGCCTCTAAGATTAAAGAAACGCCTCATCTAGATCATAATCTAACACTAGCCTTTTTTTCTAGGTTTGTTGCACATTACTCCCTTTCATGAGTATTATGTCCTAACCAAATGCTCTACTTGCTGTTTCCTAAACTCAGTATTGTCTCTCGATTCCATGCTTTTAAATGGATTGTCTCCCCTAGATGTTCCCAAACTTATTTGGCATACCACCACCTTTAAAAAAAAAATATTTAGCACTCCCCTGGAAATCTTTCTTTAACCCTTTAATGGTTTTTTTTTTGAAATTTGTGTCATTTCAAAAAAATGTTTTTTTTAAAATGATGCAGCTTAAATGTAATAATTTATTGTAAATTTGTGGGTTTTTTCCTGCTTTGAAATTTTGATGATGCAATATTGCATCATATAACTGTTTAGTATTGTAAATAAGTCATCACACACACATATTCCTGCAGATGCATGCTGGACTTCCTGACAGTCACATGCTTGCCTGCCAACACTTGCTTGTTGAGACCTGTTAGCAGACTTGACCACCGATTGGTTAGAACTTGCATTTTGTGTGTTTATTTGGAAAATAATGTGATTACTATGACTAACTCTGTTATACAACGATTGTATGAATGGTTTTTCAAAATTTTTTTATCTTCCCTTATGTTTCCACTGCCCCCTTATTTTTGTTCAATGCCCCCCAATTCCACACGAGGTTAGTAGCACCCCTGAATTTTTCCAGCACTCCTCAGGGTGTGGTGACACCCACTTTGGAAACTTCTGGGCCCCCCTCACACACACCTGAAATGCACTCCAGCCTCGTCTCTACCTGTTAAGAGTCCCTAGAATCCTTTTAAGTCCTTTAAATGCACTGTACCTTCGTCTCTACCTTTTAAGAGTCTTTCAAAGTTCAACTTATGTACCATCTCCTAGGGCTACTTTTCCTGATCGTACTTCATCCTCAAATTATTTTGGACATAGTTTATATGGAATGCTTTATTTCATAGATTACCCCAGCATTTAGAACTTAGTAGGCTCTCACTGAATGCTTTTGGATAGTATTGGATGGTGTTGCCCAGAGATGAAGAAACATTTCATGGGACGCTTAGTAATACAGTACTCACAATGATACAATCAAAATGACCACCGTGATGATAACTAGCTTATGTACCAACATCTGTTGTAGCTGTTAATGAGAAATGATATAAAAGATCCTCCATAGCAAATATGTTGGAAAATATGGCTCAGGTCTGAGAAAAGAGAGGCCAAGATTTTGTGGATTACTTAGAAGCTTAATAGCTATATATTAAACATTTTCTTCCAAAAAAAGAGCAGTCGGGTGTTGGACATGTTAAGTACTGAAAAACATTGCAGAAAACAAAATGTTATATCTTGAAAGAAGCTTCATATTTATGTGGGCATCATATCAGAATTAGCTTGTGTGGTCACATCAGCTAGAGAAAAGGTGAAAATCAATATCAGATAAAAATAAGAAGACACTATATATAACTGCAACAGCCTAAACCTGACCTATTCAGACAAGCTGTGCTTGCCAAAAAGTGAGAAATGGGAAAAGCAAATCTATTGACTTTGATTTTCTATAGAAGTTTAGCCAACATAAAGTAGTTGCCACACTGAGGAGGTCAAAGAATCTAGAAATTGCCTCAACTGTAAATTCTCAATCTCTTTGCCAAGGAGAGAGAGATGGCAGCCGAAATGAATACCAGTTTATTTAAAAAAAATTTTTTTCCAGTGGTCAAGCATTCATTTTCCCTCTCCTATCTTTCTCCACCAACTGAAAAGAAATGTAGAATTGAAGTGCAGCATATTCCCACAGTGATCAAGTCTGTTACCTAGTTCTCTAACTGATAGGCAACCTCTTAGTTTTCTTTCGCCACAAAAAGCTGCTCTATTTTTGTACAAATTGGCCTTTTCCCTCTTCTTGAAAATTTTTTTTGGCACCTCACAAGCTGAGTCAAAAAATGTACACTAGGAACTTTTTGTACATAATTTTAAATGACTTTCCAGAATAGCTGGACCCATTCACAGTTTCAGCAACAGTGTATCGATGTACCTGTTTTCCTGCAGCCCCTTCAACATTTGTAATTTTGTGTCAGTTTTGCCAATCTGATGGTTGTGACATTGAACCTCAGAAATACTTTAATTTGCCTTTGTCCTAATACTAGTGATTTGGGGCATTTTTTTATACATACAGATAGCCTGGTTTCCTTCCCTTGAGAACTGCCTGTGCATATCCTTAGATTATATATCAATTGGGAAATGATTCTTATTCATATAAATTTGAATTAGTTCCTTATATATCTTGGAAATGAGACCCTTATCAAATTTTCTGTAAATATTTTTTCTCAGTTATTTCCCTTCTAATCTTAGCTGTATTGTATTTGGGCAAAAACTTTTTAATTTTATGTGAACAAAATTATCCATTTTATTCTCTGTCTTTTGGTTATGAACTCTCCTCCCATCAGATAAGTAATTTCTTGTTTCTCTAATTTGTTTGTAATATGACCTTTTATATCTAGGTCATGTGTCCATTTGAAGATTATTTTGGTTTAAGATGAGGTATTGGTTTAAAAAATTTCTTACCTACTGCTATACAATTCTCTCAGCAGTTTTTAGCAAATGTTGAGTCCTTAGCCCCATAGCTGAGGTCTTTGTGTTTATTGAAAACCAGTTTAGAATATAAACTAATTTGTAAAACACTCTTGGAGGAGCACAGTTGAAGATTAAGAGCAGCTTCACCTCATAAAACAGGAAAATGAAGTGAATGTGACAAGCCTGAAAAAGTAAGCTTGACATGGGACCCAACAGAATCATATCATCCCCAAATCATTCATAAATGAAACTGGAAGGATTTTAAAAAATGACCAGAAATGAAACAGATTTATTATTTCTATGATGATTGTGTATTAATGACAGTGGATTCATTATATTTGGACCCTAACTTCTCAGTCTCTAGAGTACTATATGAACAAGAGGAAATGGCATTTAAGAAAGAGCAGGTGGACCCAGACCAAGTAAACACTGAGTAAATCCATGCTAAAGGTGATACGATCTTGAAAACACTGAGGGGTTATTTATAAGATCACTCAAGGAGGGGAAGACAGCAAAAGAATAGGAAACAAAATCACTACAATACTCACCTAAAAAAGCAATGGATAGGACATCAATAACAATGGATCCAAATAGCTATTTTCTCAGCTTTATTAGCAATTTATTTTGAAAAATGAGCTACACACAAGAAGTCGAGAGAGGTGTTGTTGAGAAAATAGAGGTGGGTTAGTCATGGAGTAAGAATGGGTGAGAACAGATGAATAGCCAGAGTGTTGCAATGGTTCCAAAAAAGGTTTAAGACTCAGAGGAAGGGCTCCAGCACACTGGATGGTTACTTAGTGAATGAGTTATAAGAGAAGATGGACCAGAATTGCACAGAATGAGATAGGAGGGATCAGTTGCAATCTCTACTGCTGGAGTACCACATCTACGAGAATGTTGAAGAATTGAAGAATTTCTGTATAAACATAAGGGGTTATATATGGGTGTTTACTATCATACAACAAGCATTTATTGGGCACTGACATGCATTTATTACAACCATAGTTTAGGAGCAACTCCATTACTGAGTATCCCTCATGTGAGTAGGAGAGAATGGATAAATGCAATAAACCACCAGAAACTACTGTGTAGGGTATATATGATGGGGAGCTGAGGGAAAACGGAAGGCACCATTAGAGAACGGGAGGCAGAGGAAATGGTAGACTGCAAAGAACAATTTCTTTATTCCTGCTTTCCTTACTACCTTTCCTTTCTGTGAAGTAACATATTCCTATGGGAAGGGGCAGTGGAGTGGGAGTGGATGTCTGGGAAAAGCCTGAAAAAAAAATAAATTGGGCTAAAGATTAGTCCAGAAAGACAAAGAAAAGAGAGGCCCTACTAGTGATGGAGTGAAAGAAAGGAGGGATTGAGAATGAAAAAAATAGAAAAAAAGAAAGAGGGGAGGAGAGAGAGCAGGAGGAGGGCACAGGGTACAACTTCAGGAGTCGATGGGGTCCCAGGGATTCAGCTTTTGAGTTTTGCTATAATTTCTCTACCTTGTGCTCTTGAACCCTACAGCATGGGAGAAAAAACTGTGAGAAACTCATGTTTTCTTGTTTTGTTTTACACAGGGAACAATCCCCAACCTTCATCTAAAAGGTGAGGTCTGAACACGTAGACACTGTTCTGAAGCGGGGGAAATCAAAGATTAAAACTAGAAATCAGAGGAATTTCTTCCTGGAGACCAGCAAGAAATAAAAGAATTAAACAGAATCTACTCCTTTCCTGCCCTCCCAGTGCAGCCACTAGGAAATTAAACTGTGAGCCGAAGCCAGATAGTTAAGGAGAAGGGGACTTATTCTGGTGTCACCTCAGTGTCCATTCCCTTCCAAGACTGTGAAAACTTGTTGAGAACCATCACCTAGCTGAGATCAAAGCTATCCTGGACCAGCTGAAGCGTTGCTAATGCAGGGTCCAGTAGAATGTCTCATGCTTCCCTCCCTCTCATGTTCCACAGGGGCACAAGTAACTCTTTGGAGAGAGGAGATTGACAAGTACAGTAGAGCCCAGCAAGCTTAGGAGGGAAAGTGGGAAGGAGAAAGGTGTTTTTTGACTGATTCAAATGAATAATCTGGAAAGTTAATTTTTTAGGCTTGTATAATAGGACAAATGCCATATAGCATAAAAAACATGCTATCTTCAGGGGGTGAGATGAGAGCATACCCTCCAGCTCATTCACGTATAATAAATCTGGTAGTTGTGAAAAGATGAGGACATGAGGCATCCTTTTCTAGGGTTGGTTAAGAGATGCTGTATCTGGTCCTTGGAAAGCTGGAACCCAGGTGGAAAGGGTGGCTCTGCTGGGATCATCCTACACAGTGCATGTGGCTACATGCTGCTTATAAACTTACAGACTTTTGGCAGACTTGTTTAAATGTAGTGGAGGACTTCTGGCTTTGGCTTTTACTACCTGTATTACATTGTGCAAATTACCTAATTTTTCCAGGCTTCACCACGGCCTTAAATTGAGGGGATCTGAAAGTCTTTTTTGACTTTAAATATTATGATCCTATGTACTCACTATTCATTTAAAGGGATTCACATGGTTAACATTTTATAAAAGAACATCCCAAAGCATTTTTTGTATAAATCTGACTTAGAATCCTAGGTTCTAGTCCCATTTCCAGCATTAACTAATGAACATCTTTCTAGGCCCATTTTGTCACATGTAAAATGACCTAAGTTCCTGCTTAAATCATTCATACTCCCCCATTATTAACTGTTTTCTGCCCTTTCCCCAATTTCCTCACCTACTCTTGAATTTCCCATGACTGTCCCCAAACCCAGCTTCACAGGGCCTCCTGTCCCTTCGCCACAGATGATCATGGTAGCCTCCTGGATGGAGAAAGCTGACGTTCTGTACATGCCTCTCCAGAATCTGTACATATTCCAGGAAGTAGGTACCCGTAACTAGGGAGAAGAAGTAGGAAATGTCTTAATTCTCACAATAGGGCCAAACAGGAAAAGTAAAAGAAGCCAAAAAGATCAACTCTTGAGGAAACTTTGTCAATCAGTGGATGTGGCTGTTGGATAACACTTTGCTGGAGCTCCTGGAGGGAAAAGAGAATAACTTCTTTTCTTCCTCACATACTGGCTTACTGTTTGTCCTCTTCCCTTCAAAGCCAAGGAGAAAAGGCACAAACTTTAAAGCTGTAACTTTATCTGGGAAGAGTTATTTCTTTGGAACCTCTAGTCCCTTTCTGGATGAAGAGCCCTGGGCCCATTCCTAACCGAGACTGTTGGCTTTCTTCCACTTCCCTAGCCAGTTCACAAGTTGTGACAACCTAAGACTCATGAAAGAAAGACCCCTTCTCCCAGGAGAAACCTCTTGGGGATCCTTAATTCCTGTCTCCATTCTATTCTATTTTTCATTTCTTTTTTAAAAAATTTTTATTTTTAGGCAATTGGGGTTAAGTGACTTGCCCAGGGTCACACAGCTAGTAAGTGTCAAGTGTTTGGTCTGAGGTCACATTTGAACCCAGGTCCTCCTGACTTCAGGGCTGGTGCTCTATCCACCGTGCCACCTAGCTGCCCCTCTATTCTATTTTCTTATCCTGTCCTTAGTCCCTTTTGCCTTCCAGCTGCCCATTGGCTACATCCTCTAGTGGTTGTTTTGAGAATCCAGCATGCCCCCCACCTTTTTGTCTTCCAATTGTGAAGATCTTGGGGGCTATTTCCTCTCATTCCTTCTGGTACAAGCCACAAGGAAGTTGGGGGTCATGAATTTACACTCCAGGTAGCCCTCAGAAGCTATGATTTAGCCAATTCATCCTTACAGTTATGCAGGTGTTAGAGGGCAGGAATTTCCCACCTGGGGAACTCCTGATGTAATAACACCAGCTGACAAGGTACTTTAAGGTTTGAAAAATACTTCACATACAGCTTGCTTGATCCTCACAATCCTGTACAGTAGGTACTAATAGTCTAATTTTTTTTTTTTAAGTAAGGAAATTGAGCCCAGAGAGGTAAGATAAAATTAAACTCAGGCCTTCCTAACTCTAAATCTAAAACTTTATCTACTGCCTGGCTAACTGTACAATTTGTATAATTTGTTTTAAAGGAGTGAGGGAACAACAAAGGATGTCACTACTCCCAGGGGCCAACTTTTCTCATTTTTAAAAAGGGGAGAAAAGAGCTTAGCTATAACTGTTCAGTGACCCCAGGGTGGTGATATATATACTGAGGGCACTCACCAAACTCTGGTGCTAATAAACCTTTACCAAGGGTTCTGTTCTGTTTTTCAGTGGCCTTCTGGAACTTCAGGATGTGTAAGTACATCAGATCGGATGAGTTACATTCGGATCATACAATATTAAAGATCTGCAAGATTCCTTAAGAGATCATTCAGTCTAAACCCCTCATTTTATAGATAAGTCAGCCTTCAGGTCTCCTTTGCCTGAGGTCCTACAGGTAGTTAGCAAACCAGTTCCATAACCTGGGCTAACTCTTAGGCCACTCCTCTCTCCACCACCCTGTGCTGCCTCTACCTCCACAGCTCCACCTTTGGTAGCACTTCTTTATCTGAAGGTGTTTAAGTGCTCTACCACAAAACGTAGTCTTGACTCTGCTATTTACTGGTAACCTTAATGATGAGTACTTTTCACATACTGTGATAATTGATAAGATAGTAATACTATACTAAAAGTCTCTTCCAAGTCTGACATTGTGATCCTAAGTCCCTTTTAGCAACACAAAACATTTGATGTGAGTTCACTTTGAAAGGAAGGGGACTCAAGGATTTTTTAGCCACGTGGTCCTCACCCTTGTCTAAAAATATCACCTCTGAGCTGGATGCTCATCAGCAAAGTGCCTCTTCTTTTTTTTCCCACCATTGTATAATTTTATTTCTCCCACCTATATTGGGTCTGTTTCACTATCTAGAATCTGGAGAAAAATTACCCCTTTTTCTGGAATTCCGGACTTAGATTAAGACATAGCTGTATAAGGGAATAACAATGCCCTCTATAATTAACTGGGTTGCAAAAGGAGAGTTCTAGGTTACAAAGATAAAACCATTACCAAACCCTGATCTAAAAATCATCAAACCCTTAAAATTGGATAAGAGAAATAGGGACTCACTTGGCTGGGTTAGAGTTAAAGAAGAGATCATAAGAGAAGCAAAACTTTTAAGGAGCTGGGAGAGAAATTTGAGAGATCCATATTCACTTTCAATACCTATCAGTTTCCAGATTGCCTTTCTCCTCTGGGCTCCTATTCTTTCCCCTGGTATCCTCACTTCCACCTGCCTGGAGGGAGTGGGAAAGGGCTGAAGTCTACACTGGCTTGTCATATTAAGTATCCCTCTTTCTGCACATTAGAACATGCTTGAGGCTGCATGGACTCCCTGACAGGGGAAGAGAAAACTGGGAGAAAGGAGCCAGAGAAGAGTTGAAACTAATTCCTTTAGTTCATGCCCAACTCTCTTCCACATGAGTGTGAAGCAATGACAATTACACCAACAACCAGGCACTGTACCCAAGTTGTATAAGAAGAGTGCCAGAAGAAATGGGAGGTGGGAGAAGGAAATAGGAGTCACAGTGAATGGGAGATCAAGTAAATTAGGGTCAAGAAAAGGAAACATGGTGGCTTGGAGGTCACAGCTGTTGTGGGACTGGGAACAAAACAGAATCACATTCCTAAAAACTCTTCTTTTCCATTCCCCTTTATTCCATAAAGTTACAAGTTACATACACACACAAACCCAAAGGGCAAAGGGACGCAGAGACGGAGTGTGTGTGTGTCTGTGTGTGTATGTGTTTGTGTGTGCACACACTTGTGCATAGGTACATGGGGGCATAGGATTAGAGGACAAGAGGAAAGAGGACCCAATACCCACCCCTTACCCAGCTAGTAGGGAGGGGGCACAGCCCCAAACATGGGACTTCTAGGTAGAGATGAGAAAGGATCCAGTGGCCACTAATAGACCTTTGGGGGGAAATGGGGCTCCTACCCCCAGAACTTATCCTAAGGGGCTTTGTACTTATTGGGGGCTAAAGGGGAGAAAAAAAAATCAAGTGACCAGGGAGCAACAGAAAAAAAAAAGTCAGTAAATTCACTATGGGAGGGTGAGATTGAGAAGGGGAGACGGGCCAAGTAAAAGCAGTAAAGGGGCAGTGAAAAGCTCCCCCTAAGACTTCCTAAGCTTGAAGGGGCCAGCTCACCTCTATTTAATATTAAATTGGGGGAAGGGAATTGTTCCGAGGGGTGATTTTTCTTACCCTCACAGAATGTACCGAGAGGTGGTAGGAAAGAAAGCTTGTCATATAGGAAGGAAGGAAGGAAGGCGGGAAAACAGAAGCTGGATGATGAGGGTCTTGGTGGTTGCGGTCAACTCTCCAATTTAGGAGAATTTCTTTCCTTTCTTAGACCAGCTGAGACCTCTATCACCAAAATAGGCTCTAAGAGGATCTTCACCCCACTCCACAATATTAGGAACAAGTGGGTTTCCTCCAAATGCCAGAGGAATGACTGAGGGACTTCATCCCTCACCTGTGATCCCTTCCCCACCAACACTTATGAGAGCACCTGGGGGCCCTCACCAGTCATAGCGTCGTGACTGTCGAGAGGGGGAATCCTCAGGGCCCTGTATAGCCAGCCGAGGAGGTCCCTCAGCCCTTCTACCCCCACCCGCCCCAGCAGCCTCATGGCGACGAAATTCCAGGGGGCGCTGTGGCCGGTATCGGGATGTCTCTCTCCTCCACTCATTGTCAAAAGCTTCAGCATCACCTGAAGAGGGAATACACAGAACGTAGTTGGATTCCTGGTCCAGGTTAATTTCAAGAGGCAGATGCAAAAAACAGGCATGGTTAACATCTTTCTAAAGGCAGGAAGACAAGGGAAGAGACTATTAGTCTAGGTCAAGGATCAGCAACTAGTGAGTGGGAGGTACTTTGGAGCCCTAGTGTCTCCACAGAGAAGAAAAAAGAAAGCACAAGATGACTTCTTTTCATCTCCTCAGTAACAATCATAGTACCTTACATATAATAGGAACTCCATAAGCATTTGTTAATTTGAAAAAGCCAGGAGAAAAGGAAGTTGGATAATGAAAGAAAAAGGGTAGTCAGAGAAAACAGGCCAATGATAACTTCCTTGGCTTTGTCTGGAGCCCTGAAGTATTCTATTGGAGGGTGGGAACTGCTGGGCAAGAATGATGAGAATGGCAAGTGGAAAAGTCAGACTTGAGGAGGCTCACTCTCATCCAAATTGATGTAGTCCTGCCGTTCTTCCTGGTCCCCTGTTCGGTGATTTCGGGAACGCTGGAGGATGTGTGCCCTGTCTCGGATGTGATGCCCAATGGACATCTGCTCTAGTCCACTATCAGAGTCCCTCACTGTTCTCCTGGTTTCTCGGATCTGAAAAAAGGATGGATAGCCTGTTATATCTTGCTGCCTTGCATCCAAGTTTCTACTGACAGGACCTGTGGTCCAAACTTCCCTCAAACAATTCTGAGAAACACCCCAGTGTTTTTCTGGATGACATCGAGCAGCACCAGCTTTGAGAGAGGTGGGATCCATAGGCGGCCAGTCCAGCACTGTGGATCCAGAGCCATTCTACCATCTCCCCACAGCACTTACCCCACCTGGTGCTGAGCGCATCTCAGATGTTTCTTGGTAGACTTTGGGAGCGCCGTCACCCAGGTTGGAGTAAGAGATGACAGTGGAGGATGAAAAGGTCTGACAGTTGGCTCCAGTTGTCATGTGTTCCTGTAGAAAAGGGAGGCTGGAGCTGAACTGGTTGGGGAAGGAGGGGATCCCACCCTCACCAGATAGTTCTTCCAGCTTCTCAGCTTGTTTTTAACTTTGTCTCTATCATAGTACTGTAAGAACTCACAAGTCACCTTGAAGCAATTGAAGAGATTCTGCCCTAAACTGGATGCCTAATGTGAAATCTCTATCTTGCTCAAGCTTCTTGAGTAGAGATCTGATATCACGTCCTTATGTGAGTACCAACTTCCAACCCAGAATTCAAGGGTCTAACTTTTTAGTGAATCCCTTTATAGAAAAAGAGGAATCCTTGGAACTGGGCTATTATTTAGGGCCAAAAGGTTAAGATTAAGGGCAAGAGGCTTACCACATTCCCAATCATATCATTCATCATCCCAAACATGTCCATGAAGCCACCTGTCTAGGGAAGGAGAGTTAGAAGAAACAGCTCAGGAAAAATCAATAAACTCTAGGTTTCTTCATCAACCTTAAGAATGGCCTGGCTTTCCTTTCCCCCTCACACCTGGTCATCTGTTCTAAGACCTCTTGGGAGGCAGTGTGGTTTAGTGGAAAAAGCACTAGATTTGGAGTCAGAAGACCGGAGTTCAAATCTTAGCCTTGCCAACAAATATCTGTTTGACTTTGCTGATTACTCTGTAGACTTTGTAGATTTTTGTAGATTAGAAGATCTGGGTTCCTTCCAGCTCTAAATCCTTTTATCCATACCCTGAATCTCCCTATCCAAACAGGCTAAAACAACACTGACCTCTTCTTCTCCCTCTCTGGCTTCATTCTTCTTCTCCATTTCCTGGCTTCCCCACCTTCCCCTTCCTCTAAGAACTCAACACAGAGTCAATGGATTTTTAACCTATCAAGAACCAATACTAACCGCTCCCCAACAAACACACAATAACAAAACAGACCCCATAAAAAAGCGAAAGAAAAAGAGTCCTCTTTCTAGAGATTCTGGGTCTCTAGTTAACAGTTAACAAATAAGTAACACTGTATATGCTTAAAGTTTTGTGAACACTTAATATGAAAGGGGGGAGGGGAAGAGGAGGCACCACTGTAGTTACTCCAAAAGACCTCTTAAAGGGATAGATCTGAAAATAATACTGAAAGAGAATAAAGAACACAGGATGAGGGAGATGTAGGGGAATGAGGACTTACCATTCCCAGCATCCCAAAGGGTGAGACAGCTCCAGCCTACAGGTCCATGGACAAGGAGTAGAATTAGAATATAAACCTCCCCTCTTCCCGATAAACCTAGGGTTAGGCCCACACTTCCCCAAGTTTACCCTCATTGTCTTTTTAAGCAGCAGGAATTTGGCTCGCCCTCCCCTTGTGGGAGGGGCAGGGCAGGGATTTTTCCTCAAGTTCCTTCCCAATCCCAATGTCTGAGGGAGTCTGCCCTATTACCTGCATCCTTCTACTAGCAGGTCGAGCCCCTGGTATGCTCCCATCTGTAATGCTAAGGAAAGGGCTATAGCCAAAGCCTCCTGACAACATCCGACTCATGTGTTGTCGATGAATAGCAAAAGGGTCCCTGTGGAAAGCACAAAAGAAGGCATGTCAGAAGGACCACAAGCCCCATGCCTGGGTTCCTTCCTTCTCAAATGAAAACACAAAGAAACTAAGGCAAAGAGAGAAGGTATCCCCTTGTGATCCAGAACAAACACTAAAACCGGGTATGCTGACTCCCTGATGGAGAACGTGGGGGTCTATCCCAGCCTCCCCCAGGCTGGGGCTGGAAGGGCCCTGGCATGGGGGGGCCCTGGCATGGGGGGGTCGGAAGGGCCCTGGCATGGGGGGTGGGGGCTCACATGAGGAACATGGGATCCTCAGGCTCTCCGTCCCTCATGAACCGGAACATCCTGCTCTCAGCTTCCGGGAGCTCTGAACTAAGGGTGAGGAAAGGAGATGGGGAGCGAGGTTAGGATGCCAGAAAGGAAGACAGACTCAGCGGACCTTCCGGAGGGGGACCCTCCAATGCAATGACTCTCACAGTGAAGTTGCCCTCCGACACTGCCAGGGGCCCCCACCCCGCACAGAAGGCCGGCCTCTCTCCTCAAGATGCCCAGCACAATCCAATATGGGAGTCCAACTTCCCTTCCTCCGGACAGTATTTTCTTTTTTAAGCAAATACCACAATCCCTCCTCCTTTGGTCCCGCCCTTCCAGGCCAGCCACTCTTTCCTGTGGTCTCCCCCAGACCCAGGCTTGCAGCCTCGTCCTTTTGTCCCTGTTCTGGATAATGATACCCCCGTCAGGCCCTGGCCACTTTGTTTCCTCTCCACACCTTGCCCTGCCGCCTCCTCCTCCCTGCAGGCCCCCAAGCCTTAATCTTATACACTGCTGTCGATGGGTCCGTCCCGGCTCCGGCCCCCTCCCCCCGCAGAGCCTGCCCCCTGCCCCCCGCCCCCGCCCGGCCCTCTAAGCCCGGGGCGCTCAGGCTGTGCTCCGAGGCCAGACCCCGGCCTCGCCCGCTAGAGGGGGCCCGGCTGCCCCGCTCCTCGCTCTCAGGCCCCGCGTCCGCGTCCGTCCCCGCCGCGACCCTCACCCGGCCCCGATCCAGGGCGCTGAGGGGCCCGAGGCTCAGGCGCCCATCCGGCCGGGCCCGATCCCGTGCGTGGCGCAGGCCCGCGGAGTCGCGGCCCTGGCTGGCTGCTCCGATGGGCCCGGGGCGCGCTGAGGCGGGTAGCGAGGCCGAACGATCCTTCCTTCCTCCCCTGCTCCTCCTCCTTTTCCTCCTGCTGCTGCTGCCGTTGCTACCGTTGCCCCCAAGCACCACCAGGCTCAGCCACTGCCAGGCCTGGGCGGAAGTGACGTCAGCCACCCCATTCCCCTCTCCCCGCCCCCGCCCCGCTGGGCTTTCCCTGACAGCCGACTGGGCCAGGGGAGGCGCCCCGCAGGGGGCGGACTTGGGTTGACCTGCGTTTGTTTCCCTTTTGGGGCGTCTCTTCCCCCGCACACATAGGAAATGATCGAGGTGTCCTGGGGTGATCCCCAGGTGGGGGTGGGGGAATGATGCCTATGACCAAGGATGGGTAGGCTTCCTGTAGGGGAGGAGGTAGACGAAGAGGGGGGCAAGCTTTCTAAAAGGGAGGGCAGATTTCTGATAAAGGAGGGGCTGGTATCCTCACTGGGGAGGAGTATCAAGACGAGAAGGGAGGGACAAATTTTCTATAGGGGAGGAGTAGGGAGGGCAGGTTTCCTATACTGGAGGAGGAGACACATTTTCTATAGGGGATGGAGGTTTTCTATAGGGAAGTAGGGAGGGCCGGTTTCCTATACTGATGAGGAGACACATTTTCTATAGGGGAAGGAGGTTTTTATAGGGGAGGAGTACGGAGGGCAGGTTTCCTATACTGGATGAGGAGACACATTTTCTATAGGGAAAGGAGGTTTTCTATAGAGGAGGAGTGAGGAGGGCAGGTTTCCACTGGGGAAGGTGGAGATGTCCTATGGCCGGGGAGGTTTCTTATGGGGGGCGGGGTAGGATAGGGAGGGAGGGGAAGCTTCTAAAAGAGAGTGGGCAGGTTCCCTATGGAGAGGAGGAGGTGGGAGGAACTGGTTTACTACGGGTGTGGGGGAGGTTTCCTATGGGGAATAGGAGGAGGAGGAGGAGCAAGGGCAAGGGGCCAGGTCCACGCAGGCGCAGGCAAAGGCGACCGGGTCGGGTGTAAGGATCGAGGCTCCGCTTGCTGCAATGATTCGGGGCTCGAGGCACTATGAACCCAGAGCCGGCTTCAGCTCAGGGATTGACCGCTAGAGGGCTCTGACCTCTCCCTGGACCTCTATGGCCACCCACCTCCCTCCCTGCAAAAATACTTAGAGGGCCTGTGGAGGTGCAGTACCTCAGTTACGCCATCTGTAAGGTGAAAAGACTAGGGAAGGGAATTTGGGATGTGAAATCATCTAGACTGGCATGCACCTCCTTCCTCGTCTGTGTCGTCGCTCGCAGGCGGTTTCCCCTAAGTGGGAGTCGGGGTGGAAGGGGTAGTGATAGTGTAGTAGGGCAAAGGGCTTCATTCTCAGGTGGGGGTGGGGGCAAGCTGGACTTCAGGGCAGCAGTCCTCAGGTCCACCCTTGACATGCTGAGTTTCTCGAGTCATCTAGCTCTCTTGGAAGAGGGATCCTATTCCCCTCAAGGGATTTGCCCAGTTTTTAGATTGAACTTTACACAAAACACATACAAACTCTCACCTTCCCTGATTCTTTTTACCTGATCATTCATCTGGTTGGTACAACCAAACCCAGGGGGGGAAGACAGGTCCTATTATGCTCCCTCTTTTTTTTGGAGGGGGTGGAGATAGTGTGCAGGAGAAAGGAGGATACTATTGAATCAGGGGGAAAATGTTGGTGATGGCTCCTTTTGAAGATTTCCATTTTAATACTGAGGGAAAAAATTGAGAAGGCAGAAGATAATAGCAGAAACAGAAAACCTCATAGGCAGTAAAAATAAAAGGAAATGAAACTTTATTGATAATAAAAGGGAAAAAAACTTCAAAAAGTCTTTGTGCTCACAATGCAGGTGCAACAGTCCACCAGTTTTGCGGTACTCCTGCCCCTCAAATTTTCTATTTCCTGCTGCCTCAACTTTAAATTTCCTTCCTTCCTTCAACAAATATGAAACAATTTTGGTAGGCAGGGAAAGGGTGAAGATAAAATGTTTAGATAAGAAAGTCCCAGCCCTCCAGGAACTTAGAGTCTAGTTGAAGGGGTGGGCAGTGTGGGTTCCCCTTTCCTTCCTCAGTGAATGTAATACAATCAACAAAGGCTGTGGTTCATAATCGTGATGTCACACTTTATGAAGTGTGAACATCTTTGGGTTAAGAACTGAAGAGCTATCAGACTGGCTAATATGACAAAACAGGAAAATGATACATGTGGGAGAAGATGTGGGAAAATTGGAACACTAATGCATTGTTGGTGGAGTTGTGAACTGATTCAACCATTCTGGATTGGAACTAGCAATTTGGAACTAGGACCAAATGGCTATAAAACTGAGCATACCCTTTGACCCAGCATACCACTTCTAGGTCTATATCCTAAAGAGATCATAAAAATGGGAAAAGGACCCACATGTATAAAAATATTTATAGCAGCTCTTTTTGGGGTGGCCAAGAATGAGGGTATGCCCATCAATTGGGGAATGGATGAACAAATTGTGGAATATGAATGTGATGGAACACTATTCTTCCATAAGAAATGATGAACGGGCAGACTTCAGAAAAATCTGGAAAGACTTGCATGAACTGATACTCAGAGAAGAGAGCAGAACCAGGAGAACATTGTACATAGTAACAGCCACATTGTGTGATGATTTTGATAGACTTAGCTCTTCTCAGCAATGCAAGAATCTAAGACAACTCCAAAAGACTCATGATGGAAAATGCTATCCATATCCAGAAAAAGAACCACAAAGTCTGAATGCTCTCTTTCTCTCTTTTTTTGTATGTTTCTTCTTTCTCCTGGTTCCTCCCATTGGTTCTAATTCTTCTTTACAACATGACAAATGTGAAAATATGTTTAATAGGAATGTATATATAAAACCTATATCGGATTGCACACTGTCTTGGGGAAGAGGAAGGAGGGGGAGAAAACTTAGAACTCAAAATTTTTTTGAAATAAATGTTGAAAATGAAAACTAAATAAATAAATACATTTTTTAAAAACCTGAAGAGCTGACTATATGGTCAATAAGTTAACCACAAGGACTATTCATTCTTCTGGGGACTTTAAGTAGCTCAAAGAATTTCATCAGAGAGCAGTCTACTGGTGAAGCTGTCAAGTGGTGAAGGACTTCAAACTCAGACCCTTGCCCTGGCTTGTAACAGGATGTAGCAAGGGGGAAGAGAATGCACCCACATGCCGGACAGCTAGGAGACAACTCCTCCAACAAAGGGCAGAGAGAGATACACATTAAGAACAAAAACAGACACAAATGGTTACAGGATAGCCAAATGAGGAAGGAAGCACCTGCAGGGAGTGTCATCCCCCTGTGATGGAGGGGAACAGATTCAAGAAAGGACTTCCAAGAACCAGGAGTTGTGAGTTTACCATTTGGACCCATGTGTTCTCTACAGTAAAGAATTTATTTTTCATATACCTGTGGATACTTGTAGGATATGTCCCAGATCTTTTCTTTTCCTTTTTTTTGGGGGGGGCAGAGAATGTTTCTTACCAACTGTTCTTACTGTAAATCATTAGTAAATACCCTTTGCTGAGAAAGCTAATAAGCTAATTAATATGGGGACCTTTTAAAAACCTGTGAGTATTTCTGAATGACAATATTAGAAACCCCAGCCCCTTGACTAGAATCCAGAGAGGCAGGTAAGAGCAACTGACCCTCTGGGGACCCCAATCTGTGAATGCAAGTACAGGTTGGGGCAGTGACCTAGAGGAAGTGCTATACATCCTTTCATGGTTCTAGGGATAACCTGGAAGGACTGGGGAACTGCTGAAATTCCTCTATGTCAAGCTCTAGAGTTGTGGTTAGTGAACCAACTATTCCCTTCTTGACCAATCAAAGAATTTCACACCTCATAAAAAGATCAGGGGTAAACCACTTTGTTTACACATTTAAAACTTCAACCTATCTTACACTGATTACATTATATTGAGGTGGAGTTGTGTAATGCTTTCTCATACAGCATATCACAGAGGTATAAAATATGGTGTTATGTAAGGTCTGAAGATGAGAGGTTGTTATCAAAAGAGGGATGAGAACCAGGATACTGGTACATAGGTCATCTTGGCATGTAACCATCAAATTCCAGGTCTTTCTTTTTTGAAGATGGTGGGTTCTCTGTAGTTCCCTTCTGTGGCCCTTCTAAATTAGTTTTAATGCAGTTTCTTTCTTTTCTCTCCAGTGACCATAAGATGAGCTCATGTGAGGGCCAACCATCAATCAATTTGCATAGTAGACAACATAATACACCTCCTCTTTATACCTTTCCCCTTCCCCCATGGTTCCCCCTTCCTCCATTTCTTTCAGATGTTCAGTACCCTTTTGGTCTCTTTTCCCTATGTAGCATATCTAAGCTCTGAGATCAAGCTCATCTCTACTTCTACTCCCACTGATTAGTTGGGTCCCCAAAACTAGAACTTACCTAGCTACATTTTCCCCTCAGAATTCTAAGGGTACTTCTAAGAGATCACAGATAATTCTCTAATGCCATTGGGTTAAGCCCCCACTGATGTTGCCTCCTAAGACTATCAATCAAGAATCAACTTAGTCAGTAAAGTCTTGAGTAACTCTTTAGAAAAGATGGCACAGTAGGTAGAGTTGTTATACAACATTCCTAAAAAGTCTGTGACACTCTCTCATACGTACATACAGAATCCAGAGGAAAATGGATTTAAGCTTAGAGAGTACATGTGGCAAAGGGATAACAAAACAGCCTCTGTTTGCTGAAAGTCCTTTTGTCCCGTTCTTGGAACAATCAGGAAGTCCCCCTTAGGCATGGCATAGTTTCTTGCTATACTCCTTGTGGAGCCATGAGTTCAATCTGTCCTTGGCTCCTGATTTAGACTGCCATCAGCTGATCGAAAGCTTCAGTTAGGACACAGATTGAAAGATGAGAGCCACTGCTGCCCTGGGGAGTAACATTATAATAATAATATGTTCTTAATATGCAATGCTATATTGCATCCCCCTTTCATTTATGCTGTTCTTTTTTTTTAATAATTTGCAATGTTCTAGAGCCATATTCTAGTCATAAGGTTCATTCTACCAAATCTCAATGATACCAATGAGACCAAATTGGAGCTTTTCTTCTCCCTTTTCACTTTTTCTTAGTATATTCCTCTCTCATCCCTTAATTTTATTTTTTAGATATAATCCCTTCATATTCAACTCACACCTGTACCCTCTGTGTGTGTGTGCGTGTATATATATATATATACTCCTTCTAACTACTCTAATAATGAGAAATGTCTTATGAGTTACAAGTATCATCTCCCCATGTAGGAATGTAAACAGTTTAACCTTATTAAGTCCCTTATGATTTTTACTTTCCTATTTGCCTTTTTATGCTTCTCTTGAGTCTTGTATTTGAAAGTCAAATTTTCTCTTCAGTTTGGTCTTTTCATCAAGAATGCTTGAAAGTCCTCTATCTCATTGAATATACATTTTTTCCCCAGAAGGATTATACTCAGTTTTGCTGCGTAGGTGATTCTTGGTTGTAATCCTAGCTCCTTTGCCCAGCAGAATATCATATTCCAAACCTTCTGATCATTTAATGTAGATGCTGCTAAATCTTGTGTTATCCTGACTGTGTTTCCACAATACTTGAATTATTTCTTTCTGGCTGCTTGTAATATTTTCTCTTGACCTGAGGACTCTGGAATTTGGCTATAATATTCCTGGCAGTTTTCATTTTGGGATCTTTTTCAGGAGGT
>NW_020954684.1:213672-216101 GCF_900497805.2 Vombatus ursinus
GTGGATTTTTTCAATGTCTACTTTACCCCTGGTTCTAGAATATCAGGGCAGTTTTCCTTGATAATTTCTTGAAAGATGATGTCTAACCTCTTTTTTTGATCATGGTTTTCAAGTAGTCTAATAATTTTTAAATTCTCTCTCCTAGATCTGTTTTCCAGGTCAGTTGTTTTTCCAATGAGACATTTCACATTGTCTTCTATTTTTTTCATTCTTTTGGTTTTGTTTTATTGTTTATTGATCTCTCATATTGTTATTAGCTTCCATTTGCTCCATTCTAATTTTTAAGGAATTATTTTCTTCAGTGAGCTTTTGGACCTCCTTTTCCATTTGGTCAGTTCTGCTTTTGAAGCCTTTCTTCTCCTCATTGGCTTTTTGGACATCTTTTACCATTTGGCCTAGTCTGTTTTTTAAGACGTTATTTTCTTCAGTATTTTTTTTTCACGTCTCCTTTACCAAGCTGTTGACTCGTTTTTCGTGATTTTCTTGCATCACTCTCATTTCTCTTCCCAATTTTTCCTCTGCCTCTCTTACTTTATTTTCAAAATCCTTTTTGAGCTCTTCCATGGCCTAAGACCAAATCATATTTTTCTTGGAGGTTTTGGATATAGGAGCTTTGACTTTGTTGTCTTCTTCTGAGTGTGTGTTTTGATCTTCCTTGTCACCGTAGTAACTTTCTATAGTCAGAGGTTTTTTCTGTTGTTTGCTCATTTCCCCAGCCTATTAGTTGACTTTGTTAAAGTAGGACTTTACTTCCAGGGTGGAAGGTGCACCATCTCAAGCTTCAGGGGTTTTGTGCAGCTGTTTTCAGAGATATTTCTAGGACCTGTAAGTTTTTAGTCTTTCCAAGGTGGTATGATCTAAGGAGAGGTGTTTATTTACTACTCTCCTAGCCTGTGCTTTGGTCTGTGAGCGACCACAAGCACTCTTTTCTGCCCTGGAACTATGAAGAGGGTCCCCCCTCCACTGTTACTGTAAGCTCTGCTATGCTAGTGCTCCTCCTTGCCCTAGGACTGCCACCCAGGAGTGGGACCCAGATCTGAATACGGGCAAAGCAACAGAGTCCTGCTTCAATGCTAGCAAAAAGACCCCAGTAATCTCCTTCTGACCAATTGACCGTTACAGTGTCTGGGCTGAGAACTCCGGAGTGGTCACTATCACTGCTGTTGATCCAGTCACTTCCAAGATCTGCTCCTGGTTTGCTGTGGCCAAGGCTGTGCTGACACAGCCTGCCCTGGACTGTGTTCCACTCTCCTCCAGGTGTGACAGATTTTTCCTGATGACCTTCTAAATTGTCTTTGGTATTTGTGGGCTGAGAGTTCTAGAAACCACCACTGCTGTCACTGATTCAGTCGACCTGAGAATTGCTCTGGGTTTGCTGAGGCTGGGTCTGTGCTGCTGTGACCTGCACTGGACTGTGCTCCTTTCTCACCCTAGTGCAGACCTTTTCTGCTGAACTTCCAAGTTGTCTTGGGCTAGAAATTTGTTTTACTCTATCTTTTTGTGGGTTCTGCTGCTCTAGAATTTGTTTAGAGTAATTTTTTTGAGGATGACCTTTTTAAACTATATATGCAAATTGGCATGGTATGTACTGCAGGATAGATCTTTAGGTTGTCCAGGGTCCAGTAAAATGGTAGTCACTGATGGTCAGTGTAATCACTGAAGCGAGATCCATAAATATAACTTAGTCCAACTTGATGAAGCCTATGTCTTTTGCATACTGCCGGAAGCACTGGTGGCATATGTTCAGGTCGTACTTGCGGGTCAGGCCATGCCGGTTTGAACAGACTAGGCATGACTGAGATCCCTGGCCAAATTTTCAAGGGTGGCTCCAATAGAGCTGCTGGTGACCCATGGCACCACTAACGAAGACATGAGACAAAAGCTAGAGTAATTTTTTAAAGGTATTTGGAGGTGTTTTGGGGAGAACTCAGGCAAGTTCCTGCCTTTACTCTGCCATCTTGGCTCTGTCAGCTTTCTTTTTCTTTTTCTTTTTTTTTTTTTTAAGGCAATTGGGGTTAAGTGACTTGCCTGGGGTCACACAGCTAGTGAGCGTCAAGTGTTTGGTCTGAGGCCGGATTTGAACTCAGGTCCTCCTGACTTCAGGGCTGGTGCTCTACCCAGTGCACCACCTAGCTGCCCCCAGCTTTCTTTCTTTAGAAGGCAAACAGGAAGATGTATATGATGGGCACTAAATGTTGGACCCCTAAAAGGCCCTGGACTTTCCCACATGGCCCAGATCCTTGGGGTTCACCTGAGGCACTTGGCCTGTCCCAGGTGCCCTTTCATTGTGGCCTTCATTGTCTGTACTTGGCCCCACCCCAGGCTATTGGCTATTTCCCACCCTTAATCCCATTCTAGACCCCTTCTCTGTTGTTTTAAATGCATAATTATTCATAGATAATTACCTTTCCTCAGCCTAGCAGGGCATG
>NW_020954684.1:216187-216445 GCF_900497805.2 Vombatus ursinus
ACAGTTGAGAGAAATCAGTAGAGCCAAGTCCTATCTTCTTTCCCCTCCATACTTTTAGTCAACCCCACCTCAAAGCATAGTATAATCTACAGTAGGCTTGGCCAATAGGTTTTACTTTCCAATGAGAGGAGGCTGGCCCCCATTAAGTCAACAGAAAACCACTTCTCTTATAGCCCAGTCAAGAGAATCTTACTCCACTTAATAATGGAAAATCTCTTGATCCTGGGATCCATTGGGGAACACTGCTACGCTAGAGTG
>NW_020954684.1:216623-217407 GCF_900497805.2 Vombatus ursinus
ACCCTATTAAAGTCCAGAGCCCCAGAGAGAGGGTAAATATTGTTTACCCTCTCATTCACCCCAGGGTATTGGCCACTCCTAGATCACATCCAGATCTTCCCACAGTCTTTCTGTATAAAAGTGTCCATCTTGCCCTCATTAAATCGCTCAGATTCTTAAAATCTGGCCCACATGTCAATTAAAGCATCACAAGTGTGCAGATTCTTAAAATCCTGCCTGCTTCTATTGATGATACAATTAACCTTGTCTCTGACTGAAAGAAGGCTTGAGTCAATTTTTTTTTTTTTTTGGTGAGGCAATCAGGGTTAAGTGACTTGTCCAGGGTCACACAGCTTGTAAGTGTCAAGTGTCTGAGGTCATATTTGAACTCAGGTCCTCCTGACTCCACGGCTGGAGCTCTATCCACTAGCTGCCTCTTGAGTCAAATTCTTTCAAAGCAGACTCACGCCTTTTGCCCTTGAATTTCAGGGTTTCCAGCACCCCCAGGCTGCAACGTATACTCAACAAAGGTGTTGTTATTTTCATAGAAGTTGTTTTGTGTAAATGAAAAATGATTTCTCTTTAGCCAATGTGGACGTCCAACTTCCTCTGGACCCTTCAAACTTGGCAAAGTCCTTAAGTCAAAACAAGAGGCGAGAGAGGGAAGAAGGAAGTCTGGTCAAGACCAAAACTGATTCCTCCTGGACTTCTTACACATTACTCCCTAACATGTGTTGTTGTTCATCCTTCCTTCCTTCCTTCCTTCCTTCCTTCCTTTCTTCCTTCCTTCCTTTCTTCCTTTCTC
>NW_020954684.1:217455-218511 GCF_900497805.2 Vombatus ursinus
CCTGACTCCAGGACCAGTGCTCTATTCACAGCGCCACCTAGCTGTCCCTCATCCTTCTTTTTTGAAGAGGACCAATGACATCACAGGGTGATGTCTTGACTTGTACATGAATTGGATTTAAGTGAGGCAGAGTTGCACAAAGTCATCAGCTTCACTCTTTCTTCCAGGGTCATCAAAATCCAGTGGCAAGATGATTGGTGATGGCCCAGGATGCAGTGGATGACCTTGGTATCTTCCATGTCTGACCAAGCTCTAAGTACTCTACATCACCTGCTTCAGCCACCTTC
This sequence comes from Vombatus ursinus, assembly GCF_900497805.2. Lineage (NCBI taxonomy): Eukaryota > Metazoa > Chordata > Mammalia > Diprotodontia > Vombatidae > Vombatus > Vombatus ursinus. The sequence continues at coordinate 217,743 of NW_020954684.1, forward strand.
ATGGCCATTGGAACAAATTGTTTTCATCCACTCATTCCACCAGGGGAAGTCCTCACGCGCTTGGAGTAAACATCCCTCTAACTCACAGCCCTCAAACTTGGTTTAGCCCATCTACCAACATGGTTTTACTGGGGTGTGGCCTCTGTGCTTGCTACAGCTTCTTGGAACCACAGGTCAGAGTTGGGCAACAGGTGTATGGGATGTTCAGGGAGGACTAGTACCTCCAGTGTGAGGACTTGCTGAGCCCTTTTCGAGGCTGCTCATCCATCATTGGTGTCCCCAACACATGCTGTTTGATCCAGTGGCACATCTCCTCACTGTTCCATGAGAAGACACTTCCTATCTCTGTTCCAGGCATTTTCTCTGGCTGTCTCCCATGTCTAGAATGCTCTCCTTCTTCTGCTATAGCTACTAACTTCCCTGACTTCCTTTGAGTTCCAACTAAAATCCCAACTTCTGCAGTAAGTCTTTACTCTGTTAATTATTTCCAATTAATCCTGAATATGCTTTGCTTTGTATATATTTGTTTGCATGTTGTCTCCCCTATGAAATTGTAAGATCCTTGAGGTCAGGATTTGTCTTTTGCCTTGTTTTGTATCCCCAGTGCTTATCCCAGTGCCTGGCATATTTGTTGTTGTTGTTGTTGTTCAGTTGTTTTGGTCATGAGTCCATTTGGGGTTATATTGGCAAAGATATTGGAGTGGTTTACCATTTCCTTCTCCAGCTCATTTTACAGGTGAGGAAACTGAGGCAAATAAAGTGAAGTGAC
>NW_020954684.1:218677-220001 GCF_900497805.2 Vombatus ursinus
GCTGACCACCTGGCACATATTAAACACTTTATAAATAATGTTTATTTATTTATTGAATGACTTAGATGGCATAATGAAATTCTTTAGCCAGTTGGAACAGACTTCAACTTTTTTGCATTTAGTCTTAAGCTGGCGATTGAGTGGTTGAAATGAGTTTTTACTTAGTTAAAGCATCACAGTTAAAATGGAATGACATGGTTTCTCCTCACCCTTATAAACTAGAAAAAGTTTTAAATTTGTCAACCATTAGTTATATATACTTTATTGTAAATTTAAGTTAATGTTTTGTATCTTTCAGGGACATTGCATTTTGAGACCTGTTCCTCATAATTGAATGAGAAAATTTGTTCTCTGCTAAAGGAATTTTAGACATAATGAGCAGATTGGAGAAGTTGTTATTCTTGAAGAGGGGGGAAGATCTCCTAAAGATTTTAGCCTTCTTCCAAGAGCCTTGATGTCTCTGCATACTTTCTTTTCATGTTTCTTCCTTTCAGGGTTGTGGTGAGGATCAAATTAAATGATATTTGTTAAGTGCTTAGTGCAATGTCTGGCACATTGTAAGCACTATGTAAATATTATAATTATAATTAATGAACAAATGTCCCTTCAGACATTGGAGTGTCCTATTAAAGTCCAGAGCCCCAGAGAGAGGGTAAAGAAAGGATCATCTCTATGGAGAAGGGAAAAATTTATGACCAAATAAGAGATAGAGAGCATTATGAAAATCAAAATGGATTATTTTGATTACATTAAATGAAAAAGGTTTTGCACAAACAAAACCAATGCAACCAAGATTAGAAGGAAAGCAGAAAGCTGGAAAACAATTTTTATAAGAATTATTTCTGATAAAGGCCCCATTTCTAAAATATATAGAGAACTGAGTTAAATTTATAAGAATACAAGTCATTCCCCAATTGATAAATGGTCAACAATTGATAAATGGTCAACGGATATGAATAGGCAGTTTTCAGATGTAGAAATTAAAGCTAATTATAGTCGTATAAGAATGCTTTAAATCATTATTGATTAGAGAAATGCAAATTAAAGCAACTCTGAAGTATTACCTCACACCTATCAAAATGACTAATATGACAAAAAAGGAAAATTATAAATGTTGGAGAAGATGTAGGGAAATTGGGACATTAATACATTGTTGGTGGAGTTGTGAGCTGATCCAACTATTCTGGAGAGCAATTTGAAACTGCCCAAAGGGCAATCAAATTGTGCACACCCTTTGATCTAGCAATACCACTCCTAGGTTTATATACCAAAGAGATCATAAAAAAGAGGAAAGGACCTACATGTACAAAAATATTTATAGCAG
>NW_020954684.1:220135-236786 GCF_900497805.2 Vombatus ursinus
CAGCTATGATAGACTCAGCTCTTCTTGGCAATACAATGATCCAAGAAAATTAAAAAAAAAAAAACAACTATGATGGAAAATGCCATCCATACCCAGAGAAAGAACTATGGAGCATGAATGCAGATTGAAGTATAGTATTTTCCCTTTTTTCTTTCTTTCATGGCTTTTCCCTTTTGTTCTGTTTCTTGTTTCTCAACATGATTAATGTGGAAATGTGTTTAACATAATTGCACATATATAACATATATCAGATTGTTTATCATCTTGGGGAGGGGGAAGGGAAAGGAGGGAGGGAGAAAAATTTGGAATTCAAAATCTTAGAAAAAAATGAATATTGAAAACTATCTTTACATGTAATTGGAAAAAATAAAATATTATTTACAAAAAGAAAAAGAAAGAAGAAAAAAATGGATATTAAAAAAAAGAAAGAAAGAAAGAAATCATTCTCTCCTAGGCCTAGTTAGGAGACTGACTCATGAAAGATTGGGTAAGTTGGTTGAAGATATATAATTGTGAGGATGAAAAAAAACCAGAAAATAGTGACTTGTTTGGCCTTAGGGTCTCCTCCCCCTCAAAGGCCATGTGGCCCTGAGACTTCAATCTTTGGCCTTTTCATTTTTTTTCCTCATTCTTGGTGGATCTCGAGAATTCAAAGGTCAATAGAACGAGTCACAGGAATCCAGGAGTTGGAATCAAGGCTAGGTTTTGGAGCCAGGGCAGGCAGCCCTGATGCCCTGAAGAGTAAGGATAAACCTTAGGGAGTAACATTTGAGACCCTAGCCCAGTGGGAGGATTCAGGAAGTGATGCTGAATCTGGTGGGACCATAGCTATGTAAGAACATTACTAAATTTTGACCTTAATTTTTCAGCGACCAAGGGAATATAGGCGAGAGTATGTCCTGAGAGTATCAAGGGAAAGCTTGTATGTTTGTTCTTGCTATACTTTTGAAGTAAATATCCCTTTGAAAGCACATCCCATTTCCTTTGGATACCCTAGAACCCTGATAGGGTACATTAGCCAGCCAGGCTGTGGGAGAGAAGGTCAGAGTAAAGAACAAATGAAAAGACCATGGTAGCTGAATGGCACAGTACATAGAGTTCTGGGCATAGAATCAGGAAGACCTGAGTTCAAATTCGACCTCAGATACTAACTTAGTGGCATTGGGCAAGTCATTTAATCTCTGCCTCAGTTTCCTCAATGGGAAATGGACATAATAATACCACCTAACTCCTAGGGTTGTTCTGAGAATCAAATGAGATGATATTTGTAAAAATGCTTAGCATAGTGCCTGGCACCTAGTAGGTGCTTAATAAATGCTTATTCCATCCCTTCCTCCCTCCAAGGATTCAGCTCTGTTTCTCAGGGTCATATGGCCTTAGAGGGAGAGAAGGCCCTGACAGCATGGCCTTAACTGAATGTTATGAGAGAGTCACTGAGCTCCCCCAGGCTGAATAAAGCAAATGGCCAAAGCTGACTCAGGCCTTTTTCAGGTCACTGACAGTTATGGCTATGCAGCTGATCAAAAAGGCTTTCTTTCAGTCATATAGTTAGTCAACCATAACCAATTACAGAACATCCACAAATACTCCTCAGTCTGTTTAAGGCACTTCCTTTACACGTCATCATAGTTCTCTTGAAAACAAGTTCCCTAGCATCATCCACGTGGAAAGGTTGCATCAGTTAAGCAAGATGGTGGGGTTTATGTATATGCCAGACTACCTCTATCTCATTTCTGTCTCTCCCTCTATCCATTTCTTGCTTTGTTCTCTAAAATACGTAAAACACACATGTATGTGTGTGTGTGTGTATGCCTTTTGATTTAGCGTCACAATCATTCCTAGATAATCACTCCCACCACTCAGTGAGCCTACACTTCTAACAAAACATAGCCCAGACACCACTCAAAACTGGGCTCACACAGACAAAATTCACTTCTGAGAAAGTCATTTTATTTCTCTAACTGCCTCTACCTGCATTTTACTCCAGGAAATCTCCATACAGAGTTTAGGTATAGCTCACATCTAGGTTTCTCCAAAAATGGGCAAAAGGGATCCCTAGCTCCCATACAAGTACTTAAAGTAATAAACCCCACAAAATTTTTTACTTAATCCCACAGAAAATGCAAAAGGCACTAAGAATTTCCAAGAGCCAGTAACCAGATACAGAAAACACAAAAAGCACTCAAAGGACTTATAGGAGCTTATAAGCCATTACAATAAACATAGACATCACTCAAATAGCCTGTAAAGTCCCTGTGGAAGGCCATCATACATGTAGGCTGCTGAAAAAACAACACCCATTCCTATCAAAACTTCACTATCCAAATCACTCACTGTAATCAGGAGTGGTGGAATGGTGGTGATGGCAAAGTTCAGGTCCCTTGCTGAGTCACAGGTCCTCTTCCATGCTCTTCTAGTTAAGAGGACCAACAGGGAAATTTTTCTTCAAGAAGTCCTTTATTCAGGAGCTTTCCCTTCTCTGGCTAGAAGGCTAAATTCTAGAATCATACTTTCTAGATCGAAACTATTCTATAAAGGAAGTTGGGGTTTCTGAAACATTGCTCATGAGTTCTATTCTTCATGTGAGTGGGTACAGACATGTCTGCTTCTGTCATCTGTAGGAAATCTCTAGGTTTCCCAGATGTTGCCATTTCTTGATCTCAGAAAGCCCACTCTCAGGATCACTTAGGCAGCTTTTAGCAGTTTCGAGGGTGGGGGTGAGAAGAGACTACATATTCATAGGTTTCTGCCTTCTCTCTGCTACAAGCTCTCCCTGCTACATTTTGGCCTGTTTTCTCAATAGGGTAAAAGTAAAAAGGCAAAAGGATTGGGTGGAATTTGTCACTCTTCTTTATAGAATAAATTTTAAACTTTTTTTGGGCTCTTAAAGCTCATCACAATCTGTTCCCAATTTACCTTTCTGGCCGTATTATACATTATTTTTCTTCCTGCACTATGTTGGTCCAGTGAAACCGACCTTCCTGTTGTTCCTCCATCTCTTATCTTTCTGTTTCTTTGCATTGACTGTCTGCAATACCTAGATTGCACTCCCTCCTTTCCACCTTGTAGAGTTCTTTACCTCCTGACTTCTCCTTGCTACTAGTGCCCTTCTTTCCAAAATTACTTTATGTTTATTCTGTATTTACCTGTGAATGTATATGTGTGCGTATGTTTTTTCTTATGATAAGAAAAGTAAGTAAGCTCCTTGAGGGTAGAAACTTCCATTTTTTTTTTACTTCCCAAGCAAGTGGTATAGTATGTGGCACACAGTAAACACTTAATAAATGCTTACTAGTTGATATTTGTTGATTGACAGTCCAGCAGAAAGGGAGAGTCTTTGAACCTTCTGAGTCCCAACCAGACAACTAATTTGTGGACAGCTTCAGACGTTGGGAAACAATTAGGAACTGTCAATTGTCCTTTGAATTTGTATGCCCAATATTGTATGGGGGAGAGATATGTTCAAATTGATCAACCCCTCTCCCTTATAAATATTCCATCAGCTGTCATAGCCTCCCTCAGAAACTATAGATATTGTTACTGTGTTTTTAAGAGGCAATAGAATCTCAAGAAACTGGAAGTTTAACTGTAATTCTAGAAATTGTGAATGTAGTGACTAAAGAGAGATTGAGTCAGGTACAGAGAGAAAGGGGATAAAGAGGACTTATTTCTTGAGAAAACTGTTTTAACTTTTATGACTTCTGAGAAAGTTGAATAGTGGGACTGCATTCCGGAATTGAGAAGTCATCAGTTTAGAAGTAACTATGGCTGATTGTTCTCAAAACTGAAACATTGTAAATAATTATTTATGTCTTCATTTTACTTGTTACATTCTTTAAAAATGCATTACCAGTAACTTTGAGGTTTAATTTTAATGCAGGAGACAAAGCTTTTAATATATAGTAAGATATGAGTATCTGTGGGAAAAGAGGTTTCTCCAGTTTATTAAAGAAATACTTGATAAAGTAAGGTAGGATCTCAGAATAATTGACCAATTTTTTTTTTTTTTTTAGGCAATTGGGGTTAAGTGACTTGCCCAGGGTCACATAGCTAGTAAGTGTCAAGTGTTTGGTCTGAGGTTGGATTTGGACTTAGGTCCTCCTGACTTCAGGGCCGTTGCTCTATCCACTGTGCCACCTACCTGCCCTTAATTGACCAATTATTGAGAGAGACGTTGCAACTTTAGTTTTTAATGGGGAAATATCAGAACTTACTCCTTGATTAATTTAGAACTTGGGATGAGAATGAATCAGGAAAATGGGCCAAAAGCAGTTAGAAAGAGCGATGATCAGGCTATATGTGAATATTATCTTCTAAACCTTGCTACACATGAGGGCTTAGGTCTAGTTGTTTTGAACATTTTATCTACCTAATGGAATTTTCTTACAGAATCATAAATGCCAAGTGACTGACAGTGCTACTAAAGATTAATGACATTAACTTGTTTGTTTTACTATTTTATTTTATACATATTAATTGAAGTTGTTATTTCACTGTTTATTGATTAGTTTATCAGTATTGGTTTGCTAAATATAAATCTTATACTATCACTGTTTTTTAAATGGAGATTCGTGTTTAATAAGTACTGTGAGGTTTTTGAACTGGAGATAGGAGAGTCTTCTGATTTTAGAAGAGGACCCAGGGAGTAAAAACTAGAACAGTGTAAGAATATCGAAAATAGTGAAAAGTCAAAAGATTAGAAAATTGCAACGTAATACCTATTAACATCAAGACTGGGAAAACCACTCAGTTAATGTTTTGTAGATTCCCATGCCTCAAAAACACTAGACACACTGATTCACTAACAGAAGGAAACAGTACTTAGGGAACTAATTTACACATTCCATTCTGAGCCTGAGGAGTTGGTTAGGAGAGAACTTATAATGAGAAAAGAGGGCAGTATAGCAAGGAAATTGACAGGATTTTTAAAGTCAGAAAGGAATAGTGCATCTGTGAGAAATACCTTAGCATTCCCCTATAGCAGAAAGGGATGGTTTATCTCTGAGTGAGGCAAAGGCTAGATCCCCAAAGTTGAACAACTAAGTACCTCCATGCCTGCATGGAGGAGAGTAAATGAAGGCATATGCATGTAGGGAAGGAGAGACATGGCATATAACAAGACATCCATGTGACCCTTACTGTTCTTGAGATGTGATGAATGTTACCATAATTCCACTAGTTGATGAAAATAGTACATAAGATATGTATCAGGTGTGCAGTTACAAAGAGAGATTGCCAACAGAGAGGCCCAATCCTGATTAACTCTGGAGCAGCCTGTCACATATGGGCTAAAGAAACACAGCTAGAGTCACAAAAGCAGATTCAGTGATGAGAAGTTTACAAATAATCTGTGGAAAGACAGAGCAATAGAAAAAACTGTTGTATTAGCAAGATGAAAGACAAAGATCAAATGATTTAATATTTGTAAAATGTTTAGCATAGTGTTTAATATCTGCTTAACAAGTTCCCCTAAGGGAACAAAGGTCACAATAGTCTGAGGAAAATTCACCACCATCATGATACAAGAAGTGGAACTGTCTTCCATTATAATTGTGCTGGGTGGATATGTGAGTAATGAATGCTCCCAGAAGAGTAATGGAGAGTTAACTTTTGAGAAGCCAAACTCCAAAGAATCAGCGTCAGGATGTGAGGATAGTGTCAGAGATGGAGGTCATCCTCGCCCTGAAAAAAAAAAAGGTGCAAATGACTTCATCATCAGTTAGATTATAATTGGATGTAAGAGCGCCACCATTATGACAAGAAAAGTAGAATTGGTTTTGGTTCTAAGAGTAGACTAGATGGCTACTGAATAGTGTACCTGAGATGAGAATGATGAATTGGTTTGAAAGAAGGTGACTCAGTGTCAAGAAACAAATGATGGGGTGAGGCCCAAATTTGTTTTCTACTTTCTTTTTTTTTTTTTATTGCCAGGCAATGTGGTCTGGTGACTTGCTCAGGGTCACACAGCTAGTAAGTGTTAAGTGTCTGAGGTCAAATTTGAACTCAGATCTTCCTGACTCCAAGGCCAGAGATCTATCCATTGCGCCAGCTAGCTGCCCCCCTTTTTTTAAGGCAATTGGGGTTAAGTGACTTGCCCAGGGCACACAGCTTACTAGTGTCAAGTGTTTGTTCTGAGGCTAGATTTGAACTCAAGTCCTCCTGACTTCAGGGCTGGTGCTCTATCCACTGTGCCACCTAGTTGCCCCCCAAATTTGTTTTCAAGAAATGACACAAGATAAAGACAGCTAGATAGCTCAGTGGATTAGAGCACTGGCCCTGGAGTCAGGAGGAACTGAGTTTAAATCTAGCCTCAGACATTTACTAGCTGTATGACCCTGGGAAAGTCATTTAACCCCGATTGCCTCAAAAAAAGAAAAAGAAATGAAGCAAGATGACAGAATTTTGCTGAAAAACTTTGATGTTCAGAGAATATTGGAAAAACTTGATAATCAAACAGAGAAGTTTAAATATGAGACATTCCAAATTTTTTTTTTAAAAAAGAGATATTCCAGTTGGAGAAGAAATTGGAAAGCAAGGCAGAGTGAAGGCCTACATTTATAAAAAATGAAGATTTTCAAATTTTAGATATAAAGAAACAGCTAGATACTGAAACAGGTTATCAGCTGGATATAAAAGAGCACTATTAAAAGATGCTCAAAAGAAACTGCTACATTGAAACAGCAGCTGCTCAGGATGTTAAAGAAGCTCAGCCTGTTTCCCAGTTAGTACAAAAAGCTCCTGAAAAAGCTGGTGTTTCCAATAAGGCTGATATTGTATATAAAAATCCCATAACTTTCCCTAGGCCAGAGAAGGTCCCAGTTCAGGCAAGGAGGGAGGGCTGAACCTAAAGGTGGTACCTTTCTTGCTTAAAATCTCATATACTGAGTTTCCTAGAATAAAGAGACAAACCATAAAATGTAGAAATATTGGTAGTGAGCCTATACTATCAACCATTTTATGTATAGATATAGAAATAGTAATAGATAGTAAAAGAATGAGAATCATTCAGTCTATAAATAGGTTAATTCATTAGTGTTGCAGGAGGAACAGAAGTGGCTACTCATTCTGCTAGATGTAATTCATTGTTGAATTATATATAATGTTGCTTTGTACTTTTTGATATGCCATTGCAGTACTTTTTTTTAAGGCAATTGGGGTTAAGTGACTTGCCCAGGGTCACACAGCTAGTAAGTGTCAAGTGTTTGGTCTGAGGCTGGATTTGAACTCAGGTCCCCCTGACTTCAGAGTTGGTGCTCTATCCACTGCGCCACCTAGTCGCCTTGCCATTGCAGTATTATACATGTATTAGTGGAGCAGCTAGGTGGCGCAATGGATTGAATGCTGGAACTAAAGTCACAAAGACTTTTTTTTTATTATTAATTTATTTTGATTTATCAATAATCACTTCCATATGCTTTTGAGTTTAAAATTTTTCTCTCCCTTCCTCCCCACCCCCCCAAGACAAAGACTCTTCCTGAGTTCAAATCCAGTCTTAGACATTAGCTATGTCTAAGTCACTTAACCCTGTTTGCCTTAGTTTCCTCATCTTTAAAATGAGCTAGAGAAGGAAATGGCAAACAACTCCAGTATCATTGCCAAGAAAACCACAAATGGGGTGATAAAGAGTGGGACACAATTGAAATGACTAAACAATAATAACAAACATGTATTGGTATAATATTCAAATATCATTTTTACTATTGCCAATGTTGTATTTTTCTCTTTATTTGAAGCAGCCTATCAGGTGGGGCTTTACATTATGAAAAGTATATTGTATTAAAATGTAGATTTAATGTGCTCTCAAATGATTTTGCAGGGGACTAAAAAAATTTGGCTGACAGGAGAAACACAACACCAGTTAAAATAGAGAAACATAACACCAGTTAAAATAAATGTCACAAAGAGTCTCTTTAAGAGCCAATAGGATTTTTTAAAATGGTATTTTAACAGTCATTCTGAAGAGACTGTGAATTTTATGGACCAGGAGAGACTAAGTGAAGTTACAGAGATAAAGGGGTTGAAGAGGGTTTCTCTCCTGAGAGAACTGTTTTACACATTTATTTTGAGAAAAAAATCACAAGAATTCTTGAAAGACTTTGACTGGTCTCTCTTTGTAGTGGCAAGGAACTGCAGACTAAAAGAGTGCCTGCCCATCAACTGGTAATGACTGAACAAATTGTAGTATATGAAGGAGTACTGTTGTTCTTTAAGGAATGATGAAAAGAACAGTTTTATAGAAACTGTAAAAACTTATATGTAATTATCCAGAGCAAAGTGAACTGAACCAGAACAATTTACACAATTGAAAGACTTTAAGATCTCTAATCATTGCAATGACCAACCATGATTCTAGAGATATGAGCAATTGCTTGTGGGGAAAGAGGTTTCTCTAGTTTATTAAAGAAATGTTTAATAAACTGGGCTGGATTCTCAGAGCTAATTAATTAATGAGAAATGTACTACATTTTTAGTAATTCATAACTATAAAGACATCAGAGCATACTTACCTTAAAATCCAGAATAAGAACATATATTTTAAAAAAATGGACCAGTAATACCTAGAGAGAGGTGGTCACCTCACTGATAATAAATTTTTAGTCCACTAAAACCACCAGATTTTTTTCAAGATAATTGTACCTTGACCATGATTTCCTTCACCTTGTATATGTGAAGTTGATTTTTTTTGGTGCCTAAATGCAAGACTTTATATTAAAATAATGATATTATTAAAGTCATCCCAGTATTCTAGCTTGTCAATATCTTTTTGGATCCAGATGCTGTAATACAGTATACTAGCTATCCCTCCTAGCTTTGTGTCATCTGCAAATTTGATGAGTATGCCTTATATATATTTATTCAAGTAATTGACAAAAATGTTAACTAACACAGGGCAAAAATCCCAGCATACTCCACTGGAGATTGTTTGTCATACTGATACTGAATTATGAAGAACTTTTTGCAGTTCTGAATCCAGCAAATTGTTTTATAGTCTATTCTACAACTCTCGGTCTTCTAAGAATAGTATGAAATACATTATCAAAAGCTTTGCTAAACTCTAGGTAAACTAGAACCATAGCACTCCTCTCATCTACTAATTTGGTAATCCTATCAAAAATGAAATTAAATTAATCTGGCATGACTTGTACTTGCTGAAGCTACGCTGGCTCTTTGTAATCTCTACTTCTTTCTTTAGATGTTTATCAGCCATCTCTTTATTGATCTGTTCTAGAGTTTCCCCAGGAATTGAAATTAATCTCACTGGCATTATAGTTTCTTATATTATAATAATATTCCATTCATGTAATTGATAAAGTGCTGGACTTAGAGTCAGGAAGACCTGAGTTTGATCTTGCCCCTAGACATTTGCTAGCCATGTAATCCGGGGCAGGTCACTTAACCTTTCTTCAATTTTCTCATTTATAAAATGGAAATAATAATAGTACCTAATTCATAGTGTTGTTGTGAAAATTAAATGAGTTGTATGTAAAATGTTTTTCAAACTTTAAAGTATCATATAAATGTTAGTTATTATTATTAAAAACAAAAGATAAATAACATTTATTTTAAATATTAGAAAAATTCCATTCATACACCATAATTTGTTCAGTCATTACCAAATCAATGGGCACCCCCCCACCAGTTTATGTTATCACAAAAAAGTATTTCTATGATCATTTTAGTACCTATAAGATCTCTCTCTCCCCCTCCCCCATTTAGGGTATATATCCTCAGGAATAGAATCTTTGGGTATATTTAGTCATTTAAAATATAACCCCAAATTTCTTTTCCAAATTGTCCATCTGATATTGTAGTAGAGCGAGGATAGAGGCTACGATACCCAGGGAATTTGGAGAGTTTCAATTTTTTGACTAAGCCAAAGGTGGGAGAGGTGGGTAAATACAGCCTAAAAGACTTAGAATTAAGGTGTCGCCCCTCACAAGTCATGAAAGGCATCATTGACACTAAGTCCAAAGAGTCTGTGTGAATGGTAGAATTGGTGGTATTATTATTTAAAAAAAATCACTGTCATTAAAAAGTATTAATTATACGCTTCTTAATTTTGCTTAGGTGCAATACAGAGTCACACAGCCAGGTCCTTCTCTTGGTAGCCAAGAGCCTCAGATATAAAGGAGGTACAGATATGACACTTTGTGTATATAACGTTTGACAGTTGGGGCTTGGCAATAGGGGCACTGTAGAGCAACGAGACCTTGACTTAAAAAAGCCAAGGTGTCTGGTGTCATCTCCAGTCATCCTGATCTATGTCTTACCACTGGACTCATGACTGGAGGATAGAGCGAAGCAGATGACTTTGCATAGCTCTGCCTCACTTAAGTCCAGTTCACTTGCAAGTCAAGACATCACCCTCCTGATTTCATTGGTCCTCTTTGAGAATGGAGGACACACACAGCAATAACGATTGTAAAGCAAAAAGTTCAAATCAGCTCATTAATAGTCTGGATGTCCCTATATTAATTATCCAGCCAGGAAGTGCAATATCTAAGCTGTCCACTAGGTGGTGGTCTTCTTGAGCTACCAACACGGTAACCACCTCAGTTCCTCTCCTGCACTTGCCTCCCCTGATTTTTCTAAAGGCGACAATATCCTCTACTGGCCACCAGGGGGCACTCAGCCTGCAAATGTTACACTTCCGTCTATCGCCTCCCAGCTTCAAGCAGAGATACTGGCTTGGTTTGGAATTTAACTAGAGGGTAATATGGGATAAGGATATGGAATATTGCTCAAAATATCAACAACAGGAAATCTAATCCTAGAGATCCCACTCTGTATCTTGGAATTTCCTCTCTAAGTCATCAACCCCCTTACGTTTATAGGACATAAGTACTCAATATATGTCTCCACATATTGGAAATGAAAGGAGAAAAGTATTTCTACATGGATATCTCTGCCCCGAACCATTTCTCAAAGCTTTCTACCACTTGCTCTCCTAGTCTCTTGGGATTCAAAGGGGGAAAGTCTTGTATTAGGATCATGAAAAAGATTAAGGGAAAGGGTTTCATACCTGGGCCCTCACCTTGCTGTCAGGAATTACAGCAAAGGGAAAGCACAGTGGGCGAGGGCTGTCTTCTAGTCGTGGCCACCCTGTTCTTGCCTCTGAAGGACTGATCTCCATTTCTAGGTTCTGGATGCTGAGGTTTCAGGAGAGCCCTTATTCTTCCTCTTCTGTTCCTGATGACTAGCAAACTGAGTCTCTGGCTTTGACAGTTTTGTGACTGACCTAATCTCTCAATCCTATTCCCAAAACTTGGCATCAATTAACTTCATGCCAAGCAGGAACTTTCAACCTCAAGGACAATGGAAGGAAATAAAAGTGTCCACTTCTGGATGCCAGTACCAAGCTCTCATCCTCTCTATCATATCTACTGGTTTCTCGAATGTTGCAATTGTTCAGTTGCCCAAATCTCAGTAAGGAGAAAATGGAAATTCTCAGAAACTGGACTTGAGATGTCTCCTAAATTCTATTTCCCTCCGTGGGAATTTTCAGGGCCATCAGGTCCCCAGAGAAATGAAATTGTGCTGTAGAAAAATCCACTATAGACACAGCAGAATAAAAACATTAAATCAATACAAAGCTAGGCTGTGTATAGTTCATATAAGAGATAAGGGCATTTATAGATGTGAAGTGGGGGTTGAAGAGGGACAATAGTTATGAAAGTTTCAAGTGTAGACGGAAGCTAGGAAAACTGTCAATTTCTTCTAATTGTGGAATCTCCTGGATGAAGCAGTATCTCTCTGAGAAATTATAATTAATATGGGCACTGGAGTATTAAAGTTTGCTGTCAGGATCAATGGAGGGATCCCAATAAAATAATGATGATAATTATGACTCAATTCCTCAGACCTCCTGTTTTAACCCTGCCTTTTCAGAATTCTCTCCTCAAGGCTAAAGCAATCAATCAACATTTATTAAGAGCCTACTATGTGCCAGGCACTGTGGTAAGCATTGAGAATACAAAAGGAGGCAAAAGACAGTCCCTACTTACAATCTAATGAGGTAGACAATATGAAAATATATGTATTTGTATTATATAATATACAATATACATATAATATTATGTTATGTTATATATTTATATATCAACTTTTAACCTTTTAAAGTCTTTTTTAACAGATCTCATTTCATTTTAGCTTTCTCTTTTTCTTTGCTATTCTTTGGTCCCATGGTCTGCATATGTCAATACTCCAATCAATCCCTCCGAAAACGTAAATCTAAACCTATTCATGCCTTTCATGGCATGGAATTCATCCATGTCCTCTCATAAATTCACCCCAGGGGGTCCACCCAACATGTTGGGGGCCTTCCTTCTTTGAGCTCTCTTAACATACCAGTGAAGCATGTGGGCATGGCCCTCACTTTCACTACACCATAATAATAATAGCTGGTGTTTATGTAGCACTTTAAGATTTGCAAAGTGATTTACAAATGGCAGCACATTTATCTAATGACATCTTTCATGCCACTCTTTCTGTATAATTCCTCATTTGTAATGACTTACTCCTGCCTGCTCACACCTACTATGTGCCTGTCCATTGCCCTTTGGGTGATCCTCAATTTCACTTTTTTTTTAGGCAATTGGGGTTAAGTGACTTGCGCAGGGTCACACAGCTAGTAAGTGTCAAGTGTTTGGTCTGAGGCCAGATTTGAACTCAGGTCTTCCTGACTTCAGGGCTGGTGCTCTATCCACTGTGCTACCAACTGCCACATCAATTTCACTTCTTTGAAGACAGGAGTATTTAATTACTTGAAGCCACACAAAATCACTGGGATAATATTGGTGAAAAAAAAAAAAGATGGGCTTTTGAGATTAGGTTTAGAATGACATCTTATGCCATATACCATAATGAGTTCCAAATGGATAGGCAACCTGAATATTAATGGTTACATCATTTTTTAAACTAGTTTGTTAGGTTGTTTTTTTTTTTTTTTAAAGGCTATTGGGGTTAAATGACTTGCCCAGGGTCACACAGCTAGTAAGTGTCAAGTGTTTGGTCTGAGGCTGAAGGACTCCAGTCCTCTTGACTTCAGGGCGGGTGCTCTATCTACTGCGCCACCTAGCTGCCCCCATTTTTTTAATTAGAAGAAAATTAGATCGAGTACTTTTACAGCTAGGCATGAATTCTTAACCAAACAACAGAGTAAAAAGAGAAAATAGATAAAATTTAGATTATATAAAATTGAAAGACTTTTGTAAGAACAGAATCAAGGCAACTAGGATAAGGAGGGAAACTTGATTTGTGGGGGAAAAAATCATTGCATTAAATCATTCTGATAAGAGTCTAATATCCAAGACATACAAAGAACTAACACAAACATATAAGACTAAGAACCATTCCTCAGTATACAAGTGGTCAAAGACTACAAACAAAGGGTTCTCAGAAAGACTGAAAAGATCTCTCCAACTCACTAGTAATATAAGAAGTGCAAATAAAAACAACTCTGAGGTTTTACTTTACACCCAACAAATTGGCAAAGGTGACAAAAATTGAGATTAGTTGATGTTAGAAAGGTTGTAGAAAAACAGGAAAACAGGTGCATTGTAGGTCCAACCATTCTCAAAACAATTTGGAATTATGCTAAGAGAGTGACTAAAATGTCTATACCTTTTGATACAGAGATCCCATTTTGGTCATATATTCCAAAGGAGGTCAAAGATGTAAAGAAAGGCTAGCAAAGATCTAGAAACAAAATAAACACCCAGCATTTGGGGGAATGACTAAACAAATTGTCCTAATAAATGTAATATAATATTACTTCTTATAAGAAATTACCATTATGAAGAATAAAGAGAAGCATGGAAAGATTTATAGGAACTGATGTCATGTGAAGAAAGCAGAACCTCACTTCATGGAAAACAACATACACAGTTACTACAGCAATGTAAATGGAAAGAATTAAACAAAATAAAATAATATTATGTTATTATAATGACCAAGCTTGGTCCTGAAGAAGAGATAAGAAAATGTACCTTCTTTTCTCTCAAAGAGGTTGGGGACTATAGGTGTGCAATACTGTATATGCTATCAAACTTAGCTGTTATGTTGGTTAGTTTTGCCGGACTGTTTTTTTTCCTTTCTTTTAAAACCTTTGTAATGGGATGGCTCTTTGGGTAAAGGAGGGAGTGGGATATATTTAGAAGTGAAGGTGATAGAAAAACAAAAGATAGTATTTTTTTTTAAATGGGCCTTTGTTTAAGAGAAAATCTTGCGGTCATTAAAAGCACTGTGTTTCAGCTCATTGTCCATTTGCAACATCTGTTCCTGATACATTCACTGATGGAAAAGCTCTCTAGGCTATCTATTCAACTGGATATTGGGTAGATAATAGGCAATCTTCATCCACTTGGTTTTTCCCATGCTGATAATTAGGTCAAACTCTTGAGTGATTATGGATTTCATTTAGGAGACTCTGAAGTGTTGCAGCGCTTCATAGAAGCAGCACAATGTTATCCTCCAACAGGAATGGCTGGAAGCCCTGGCCCTCCAGATCTATAATCCTTTGATCATGGGAATCTTTCAGTTTGAAGTCTGCACTAGACTTCTTCCATGAAAGTGGCTATCAGCTTTGGCAAGCATATGTCTACCTGTTTTTTTAATCCTTGATTGATATTAATAATCGGAAAGTTGTCCGATACATTTAGGTTGTTATATCTTTCATAGTATCTTGTATGATTTTTGACATTTTATAGGCCTTGTATTTTGTTGTTGTTATTCACTTGTTTTAGTTGTGTCCGACTCTTCATGACTGCATTTGGGGTTTTCTTGGCAAAGATACTGGAGAGACTTGCCATTTCTTTTTTCAGCTCATTTTACAGATGAGGAAACTGAGGCAAACAGGGCTAAGTAACTTGCCCAGGGGTCAAGAGTGACATAGCTAGTAAATGTCTGAGGGTGGATTTGAACTCAGGTCTTCCTGATTCCAGACTCAGCGCTTTATCCACTGGCCACTTAGCTGCCCTCATGGTCTGTATATCCTTTAAATAAGGAACCCCTTGAATATTACACAGGGATGTGGTTCAATGTGGTCTAAGTGCCATATATGTGTAAGTATATGTATATGTGTATGTCCATATATACACATATACATACATATACATGTATCTCTCCATGTAAACATATATATGTATATCTGAGAGGGTCAAAAGGGTTTTGTAAAAATAAACACAAATAATGTCCTGGGAAAGAGAGAGGGACACAGAACACAGGCCTGGTATGAAGCATGGTATGAAAAAAGAATACTGAGCTAGTAGTCAAGTCATCTGGGCTTTACTGCTGGCTCTGTTACTCACGGGTGATGGATGACCTGTGTTACTTTGGACAAATTACTTCATCTCTCTGTACCTCTTTCCTCAACTATAAAATAAAAGGGTTAGACTAGATGATCTCATATAATTTCTGGTTCTGAAGTTGTATTAAAGAACTTTCTCCAGGACTATTAAGTCCCTTCTCCTCTTCTCTGGGCACAGGGAAGGCTTTCAGAAAAGTTGGTGTTAACTAGAGATGGAAAGGAGTGGAGAGATGAGGGTTTGGGTAATGAGATATCATTCCAGGTGTAGAATAGTACACAGAAGTGTGAGAAGGTTTTGAAGGGGCCATGAAGAATAAGAAAAACCAATTTAAGAATCCTGGAGAAGGACTATGATAAATAAGCCAAAAAAGGAAGTGAACAATAACAAGCATTTATTAAGCACCTACTACGTAGGAAGCACTGTGCTAGATGCTGAGGAGAAAAAGACAAAAATAAAAGTTTCTGCCATCAAGGAACATACATTCTACTTTTATTGGTGGAAAACTTCCTGGGATAGTTGGAAAGTTATAGGTCATTTAGATTAATCAAATCTAATTTCACAGAATCATAGAATGTCAGAGCTAAAAGGTAACTTAGAGGTCATAGTCTAGTCCCCTCATGTGAAAGATGACTCAATCTAGTCCTCAAAAGGTGAAGAATCTTGCCCAAAGTCACACAGCTTGAAGAGTTAAGCCTGGAAGCCTAGCTTACTGCCTTTTTCCCCCTTTGCATTGCCCAGACTTTTATAACGAGGAACACATCCTCCCCACTTGCTTTCAGGTCCCCATTTCCCAGAATCTGTTTCTCTTGAATGCAGGGGAAAGTGGCCTAGCCATTCCAGATCTTAAACTATATTATAAAGCAGCAATCATCAAAACTATTTGGTACTGGCTAAGAAATAGAGTGGTGGATCAGTGGAATAGGTTAGGTATGCAAGACACAGTCAATGACTATAGTAATCTACTATTTGATAAACCCAAAGACTCCAGCTTCTGGGATAAGAACTCACTATTTGACAAAATCTGCTGGGAAAACTGGAAGAGTATGGCAGAAACTAGGCATAGACTTAAATCTTACACCATATACCAAAATAAAGTCAAAATGGGTTCATGATTTACATATAAAGGCTGATACTATAAGCAAACTGGGAGAGCAAGGAATAGTTCACTTGTCAGATTTATGGAGAACAGAAGAATTTATGACCAAATAGGACATAGAGAACAGTATGAAATGAAAAATGGATAATTTTGATTATATCAAATTGGAAAGTTTTTGCACAAACGAAGCCAATGCAACCAAAATTAGGAGGGAAGCAGAAAACTGGGAAAGAATTTTTACAACCAG
>NW_020954684.1:236796-248411 GCF_900497805.2 Vombatus ursinus
TGGTTCCTTCTATTGGTTCTAATTCTTCCTTATAATATCACTAATGTGAAGATAATAATTTAAAAAAAAGAATCTGCTTCCCTTGGAATCTGCTACTCCAGAACTCCTTTGCCTTTCTAAAGATACTTGATATTAAGGTGCTTTTAGAAATTTACTGCTCGGCAGCATCAGACTCACCAAGCAGGTCCTATAGCTTCAACTATGTATAGGCTTCTTCAGTTTCTCCATAGCCCTGGACAGGAGATGCTTCAAGCCACGGGGTGACCTCTTCATTAGAATTAGTAACTTCTATTCTAATGGAGAATGCCTAATTTCACTTTCTCTTAGAAAGGAGAAACTCCTCAGAAACCAATACTAAGAACATTGGACTTACCTTGCTGTCCTAGTCAGCAACTCCCCAAATTTGGGGATTTATTACGAGACAAGGTTCTGGGTGACATCTTCCAATCCATGTGGTCGATTATTGGTTAGTCTTAAATCCAACTGTACTAATAATACTCACACTGCAGAAAAGAGACTGTCACTTTTGGACATCACTAGCTAGGGAGGAGATAAGGGCCAGATATAATCTGGGAGGAGAGGCTGGAGTCTGACAACAGAATTTGAGAAAGAACAAGAAAAAAGAAGTGAGGAAAAGCAGGGTCATACCATGACAGAAGGCAATCTGGCTTTTGGCTAGAGGCCAATACAGCAAATTGTACTTGGTAGCCTAGAATTATGGGATTTTTCCCAGCCTATTCCAAGATTAATAGATGGAATGGTTCGATGCCTAAATAAAGATTTTGAGATGATGTGTTGAGCTAGAAGATCAATCAATTAAATATTCATTGAACTTCTGCTATATATCCAGCACTGTTAGCAATACACAAACATCATATATGATTTCTAATCTAGTTGGGGAGATAAGACTAATATGAAGAACAATGAGTAGACAGTGTGTCATAAAGCAATAAATCCTGCAGTGCAGACTATATATAAATGCTGTAGGAATTCAGAAAAGAGGAAGATTAGTGATGGCTAGAATGGTCAGGGAAAGTTTGATGGGAGAGGTGGGACTTGAACGATGGATAGAATTTATTTTTAAAAAATTATTCAGAACTTAATAAACAACAAATAAAATGAGCATTTCCATATAAAAAGTGGAGCAAATAATGAGGATTATATATCCAACTGTGAATTTCTATTACATGCAGCTTGCTTTTCTCTTTAAATACCTAATAAATTCAATATATTACTTTTAAAGCTGTCCTGCTCGTCCATGTTTCATTCTGAACTTTGTGCTGCTTACTTCTAAGCATTTTCTTTAAAAAAAGATTCAGTGACCATTTTTTTTCTTTCTTGCTAAATACTATTGCTATCCTCTTTCTCCAACCCCAACTCCACCTCTGGAAAAAAAAGAAAAAGGGAAAAACAAAACACTTGTAGCAATATATAGTCAAGGAAAACAAATCCATACACCAGCCATATTAAAAAATTTATGTCTCATTCTGCACCTTGAGACCATTACCTTTCTGCCATGGGGTAGTTAACATACTTCATCAAAGGTCTTCTAGTATATGGCTGGCCATTTCATTAATCAAATTTCTTAAGTTTTTCAGAATTGTTTTTCTTTACACTGTTATTGTTGTCATACAAATAGTTCTATTTGGTTCTGCTGACTTCAGTCTGCATCAATTCATATAAGTCTTCCTATGTTTTCCTGGAACCATCCCTTTCATAATTTCTTATAGTACTAACATTCTATTATATTCATATATCATAATTTGTTCAGCCATTTCCCAATTGATGGGCACCCCTTCAGTTTCCAGTTCTTTGCTACAACAAAAAGACCTGCTATAAACACTTTTGTGCATATTTTCATCTTCCTTCGATTTCTTTGAGGTATAGGTATATTTGTGGGATTACTGGGTCAAAAGGTTATATGGAGTTTGGTTACTTTTGGGGTATAGTTCCAAACTGCTTTCTAGAAAGGCTAGACCAATTCACAGCTCTACCAACAGTGCCTGTCTTCCCTCAAGCCCTCAGCACTTCCAACAATTGTTATTTTCTTTTTTTTTTTCTGTCATCTTTGCCAATCTGATGAGTCTTGAGGTGGATTCCCAGAGTTGTTTTAATTTGCATTTTTCTAAGTATTAGCCAGTTGGGGCATTTTTTTTCCCCACATGGTTGTTGACAGCTTTAAATTCTTCCTTTGAGAACTGTCTGTTCATAATGTTGACCATTTAGCTATTAAGGAATAGTCTTTGTCCTTATATATTTGAATCAGATCAATGGATATGATTTATATAGGAGGGGAGACAGCATTCCACACTAAAGAACAGGGAGGAGAGACTGTCCTGACCTGTGGACACAGCAATAAAAGTTAAGAACAGTGGGGTGGATTATTGAAGGCCTTGAACTTTGGGGAAA
Organism: Vombatus ursinus; assembly: GCF_900497805.2. Classification (NCBI taxonomy): domain Eukaryota; kingdom Metazoa; phylum Chordata; class Mammalia; order Diprotodontia; family Vombatidae; genus Vombatus; species Vombatus ursinus. Next base: position 239,206 of record NW_020954684.1, read on the forward strand.
GGAATTTAGACTTGATACCTAGAAACGGGGAGGCAGACAAAGTAAATGGATTCAAGTTGGCTTAATTCTAAGACTTGTGAAGCAATGATGATGATGATAGTGAACAGTATTGTCTCCGGTTAAGTATTCTTTATAAATGTGACAGTGTTGTGATGAATTCTTACTTATTGAGTACTCCTTAGGCAGGCAACACATTCTCTTGATCTGTTAGACTTGTTTGGGCCTCAGAAGGAGCTCCATCTCCCTCAACTATCCTCTAGCTTAATATCTGAAAAGAGAAAAAATTACAACAGCTAAGGAAAAGTTGAGGGGGAGATACGAAGGAAAAGGAACCTTGATGAATGAAGATAGTTCGGGAACCTAAGAACCCAACTTCTAACTCTTTTTTTCCAGGCTGGGGTTAGGAACAGGGATATTCTAAGATATAAATTTAGAATCGAAACCAAAAAAAGAACAAAGGAAAGGGAAGCTAAGGAGGAAAAGATTTCACTAGGAGCGAGATGAGGATAATTCAGGTTGGGAATAATGACCACACGGCAGCCTGAGCAAATTTCTCCTATGCCATTCCATTGCTCCTCTCCTTATCACCCTCTGAAGGGTATTAAAAAAAAATTAGTTTTCTTCACAAGATATCAGTCTCCCTCTAGGGCGATAATCCCAACAGGACAGTGCATCATACGCGGAATAGTCTAGTAAGAGCCTCAGAAAGAGTAAGATAGTCTATGGAAAAGAGCAGCCTTGTGACCATGTCCTGTACCCTGTCCTACTTATGCATAGATAGATACACTCAGTCTCACGACCTTTGCAGAGAAGGGTGGAATTAAAATGGAAGTGGAGGTCTTCCAGGGACCCAGGGATGACTAATCATCCGCAAAGGAACCCTTCGGGCGGTGGTTGCAGCCCCCCACCCTCCAAACCTTAGCATTACAGCACTTCCGACCTCGTCCTATCTCTGGAGGCCTCTGGAGGCATTCAGGTGACGGCTGTCCATTATCTCAGGCAGAAGGTCAGCGTCCTCCCTCCACCCCTTCCCAGAAATGGGATGGAACCCAGGTCTCCTGCTTCCTAGTTTCGATTCTGCTCCCCTGCAACCCTGGTGTCCCAGTTCCCTGAATCTCCGGGGCTCTAGGGGAGCTTGGGGGCAGCATTCCCAGTGTCGGCTTCTCCTCTTCGCTTCCATCTCCCTGGAATTTTCCACTGCAGCTGCCTCGGCTCCCAGACACCCCTCCCTGGGCAAAAATCCCAGCCCCCTCCGCCCCTTCCCCAATCACACCCCATTCCCATTCCCGCCCCGGGGGCCCAGCCCACACCCTACAGCTCCCACAGACAGTCCCAGTTGGAGAAATGGGGACTAAAACCCCTTATGGGGGACTGAGAGAAGGGGTTCTTAATCAGGGGTGTGTGTTGGGGCGGCAAGAGGCGGGCAATTGGGGGCCAAAGCCCCCAAGGCGTTGGAGTGGAGGGGGGAGGGGGACTGGCCCCGCTCACATACCCAAATAAGGCAGGGCAAGCGGATGGGTACTAGGATTGGCTGATTCAAATGAGCATTCCACCTGGCAACAGTGTTCCCATTGGCTCTTGGGAAAAATTGGAGGAAGGTGGATGGAGGGTGGTGGAAGGTGGTGGGAGGGCGGGGGGCGGGAGAGATAGGGTGGAGGTGACCAGAGTGTGTGGCGGGGTGGTTACCCGGGCAACCGGGGTAAGAACCCAGCAGGGTGTCCGAGACAGCAGGCGGGGCTGGGAGGCGGGGAAGGGGGACGGGAGGCGGGCGGCAGGAGGGAGAGGAAAGGAGACTGACAGGGAGAGGGTGAGAGAAATTGGGAGACAAGGAGAACGACATGGAGAGGGAAGAAGACAGACAGTGATAGATTCAGGGAGAGAAAGAGAGAGGGAAAGAGAAACACGGTGAGAATAGAAAGAAATTAAGGGGAAAGATTGAGACAGGCTTAGAAGAAAGATGGACAGAGATAAACAGAACTGGGAGAGACAGACAGACATCATATGGTCAAAGGAAGATCAGAGGGAGGCTGGCATAGGTAAAGATGGGAGACACGGAAGAAAAGATGGAGAAAAGAGAAGGGGGACCCCAAGGTGAAATTAGGGAGGAAGGGGATAGAGATATAGACCCAAGGATGATTTATTTCCATTCTCAATAAATATTAATGATGGTTATTAATATTTATTAGAATTAATAATATAGTGGTCATTAATAATTATAATAATATTAGGATGCTTATTCAAGTGAAAATGATCAAGAAAAAACTATGAGGAAAAATAATGGTAGAAAAATATAAGGATAAACAAATATATAAAACTTCCTGCCCTAAACCCCAGTTGATGAACCTTTTCTTCCCTCTATAAGCATATGGTCTCTGTTTCTTCTTCCACCTCAATTGCTCAGAAAGCTTGAGTTTGAGCAAACTTTCCTAGTTGAAGATATACTGATGAGACTAGGTTTAAGGTGAAGGGAAAAGAATGGCTGAGGTGGAGTGAAATTAGAATCCAAGAACTACAAAAGAGTGATGGATTCAAGGGAAGACAGAGAAAGAATGAGGGAAAGAGAAACATGGTGAGAATATGAGGTTACATTTGTAGAGAGGAAGGAGAGATATTTGGGAAGAGGGACTTTGAAGATAGAGTCATTTTATCACATGAGATATTTATGCTTACCACAGTGCCTGGCACATAGGAGGCTCAATAAATATGTATCTCCCCTAGAAGTGGGGGAGAGGAGAAGAAAAAGTAAGAAAAAATTAAGCAAAATGGGGGGGGGATAGTTGAGATTGAGAAGGTCCAGATCATGAGGCCAGATAAGACAGGAGACAGATAAGAGTGCTGCCTGGCTAAGACAAAAATGGATAAAGGGAGAATTTATAGAATGAGGGAGAGAAGTGGGTAGAATAGGGAACAAATGAAAGGATGACAGACATGGTCAGGAGATCAAATGAAAGGTTGACAGACATTGTCAGGAGATGAAATTATATGAAAGGATGGAGAAGGTGGAGAGAAGATGAAATGGAGGTAAAAGTCAAGTTTCAAGGGAGACAAGCAGATATAGGGAAAACATAATGGTAATTACAGTGTAACCTGGGGGTGGGGGGCAAAAGAAGAGGTGAGTACAAAGAACTAGACAAAGAGGAAGAAAACTAGTTGAGAAGAGCTAGGATATGGGAAGATGGGAGAAAGCAGAGGATCATGGAAAAGAGGCTCTGGATGTTCCTCAGAGCAAGGGTGAAGTAAACACAAATTCCAGTCACTCCTCAGCTAAAAGGATGGACCCTCCTTCCCTCTATCTCCATCCTCCAAAGGTACCAAGGGAAAAGCGTGGGAATCGGGAGGGGAGGCCAGGCTCAGGAAGTTAAGTTTGGGAGCAGCTTTTTCCTCCTCTGTTCTCAGGCCTATGGTCCCTCGCTATAGCTGTCAAATAGTTGCGTTATTTCTTCACATCTGCCCCCACCCAGCTTGGCTCCCAAGGCCTCTCTTCTAAAGTTTTTTGAGCGGAATAATAACAACAATGACAGCTCACGTATACATGTGAGCACTTCAAGGTTTGCAAAGCACTTTACATATATTATCTCATTTGATGAGGTATTTATTTAAATACTTGTTCAAATTATTGAAAATGTTTTAATAATTAACATTTGATAATAAATATATTTTAAATGTAAGAGTTGTCACACCCTCTGGCCTTCCCTCCTAGCCCATGCCTGAAGAACTGCCTCCGAAATCCAAATTAGAAATCTGGAGAGAGCCCACCTAGCAAAAGCCCCACCCCTTCCCACTCCACTCCTTTTTCTCCTTTCCCCTCATGCCCTCGGTCGCATCCTTTCTCCAGTTTCAGTCTCTGCTCGCTCTCCCTGTATGACTTTTGACTCTTTGTCTCTCTCTGTCTTCTCCTTTTATCATTCTCTCCCACTTCCCTCCGACTTCTGTCTCTTCTTTCCCTGTGCGTCTGTCTTCTCTCTGGGTCTCTTCTTTCTGGGTCTCTGTGTCTTCTTTCTCTGTCCCTCTCCCCTCTCCTCCTCCCCTCATTTCCATCCTCCTATCCCCACCTCTCCAACCTCCTCTTTTATCTCCCTCCCCTCCCCTTTCCTTTCCTAGCCTTGCCTTCCCTTTCCTCCCCTCTCCTCCCAGCTCCCGCCTGCCCCACCCCTGGGAAGCCCCTCCCGTCGGGCAGCGCCGCCTTATAAGCGGGTTCCCTGGCCGTGGGCGGCAGCGGCTGGTCGGCGGCGGCTCTGGTGGTGCGGGGGCGACGAGCCTGGGGACCTGGGCACCGAAAGCTGTGCACCTGCGGGCTGAAGGAAGGACAGCTCTCTGCGGGTCTCTGCTCCAGACCCTCCCCCGCCCCACCCCGCTCTCCGTCCTCGTTCGGAGGGTCGGAGCTTGCAGAGCGCGCAGTCGCCGCCACCGGACCCCCCCAGCCGTCCAGGGGCTCCCTCCTCCCGGGATCCGGGACCCCGGCTCCCTGCCCGCCCCGGCCCCGGCACCATGTCGGAGAAGAGCGTGGAGACAGCGCCCGAGCTCAGCGCCAAGGTACGGAGGGCGCAGGCAGCTGAGCCTTGCGCCCTGCGCCCTCGGGGTGCGCCGATCCGCTGCCTCTCCGCGCCCCGCGCCGCCCTCTCCCTCTCGGCATCTCTCTCTCTGCCTCTCCCCGCGCTCCTATCCCGACTCCCCTCGGCTCCCCAGCAGCTTCTGGATTGTGCCATGGGCACCCTCCCCCGCCGCCCGCTCGGGAGCCTGGCTCTCCATACCCCGGCTCCCCTCGGCTCCCGCCAGCGCCCTCTAGCTTCCCCGTCTGCCGCCACTACGGCTCCTTTGCTGCCGAGGACCCCAAAGTCCTCCCTCGGGTGCCCCGGCTGCCCCTCCTTGACCCGGTCATTTTCTGCTCCGTGCCCCCTGTCTTTCTTCTCACTTTTCTTTCACCTCGCGTCCGGCCCCTTAGCCTCCACTCTTCTTCGTCCGACCTCACCTTGACGCCCGGTAAGCGGTTTGAGATCCACGAGTGGAACCGGAGCCTCGAGGGGCTCTTTTTCTCCTCTGTCCCGACCCCCCAGTCCCTTCCCTCCAGCTGTGAAAGCCACTGTCTGTCCATTTTCGGTCTTCCTTCCCTTCCCTTCCGTTTGTATCCATTTGTTTCCGTCAGCTGGCCCTTAGCTTTCTCTTCTCGCCATCGAACCCGTCCCCATTCCTAAAGGTTGTGGATACCTTAGGCAAAAAGGGAAGAACGAGGGAGAGGTTAAATCTGGGCACGCCATCCCTCTCCCCTGCCCTGCATTCCGTTACAACTTCCTCTTTTCTAGTCTTCCTATCCTTCTCTCATCCGAGCTTGCCGAGTCCTGTCAGAGGGCCGATTTGGAAATTAATGGGGCCAAGGTTTAGAGGCTGGAAGCCAAGAGCTGGGGACCTGGGAGCCTGAAGAGCTGGGGGTGGAGGCCTCCCTGAGGCTTGGCAAAGAAAAGGAGGCAGAACCAATGGGATTAAAGGCAGTGGGGGAGGGAGGGAAGAGTGTGTGTTCCTGTCCTTGGTCTCTTAGATTCTTATGCTTGTATGTTCTTGGGAGTCTAACAAAGTATACTATGTGTGATGGCGTGTGACTGAGTTAGGTGTTATTATATGTAAAACCAACCATGGGTATGCACCTCTGTGTGAAGTGATGGTGGGTCTCACAGTGTCAGTATGTGAAGGGTTTTAGGACACACGAAAGGCAGCTTGTTACAGTGGAAAGAACTCTGAACTAGGAATTAGGAGACCTGAGTTCTGGTCTACTATCCACTGGCTACCTAGTTGGGTGACCTTGGGCCAAATTGTTTCTCCTCTCTGAGCCTCAGTTTCCTCTGTAAAATGAAGAAGTTGGAGAGGCTCTAAACGGCATTCTCAGCTGTAAATCTGTGATTCTAGAGCCATGATGGGGCTGGGGGCTGGGGAGGAGGAGAAGAGGTCATGAATGCACAGTGTCTTTGTTGTGCTGTTTGTGGTCTTGGTGCATATCGTGTTAAGATGTCCAAACACCAGGCCATGTGTCTGTGTGTATACTATAGCTTGGGTACTTCTCTTTGGTTCTGTGTGTGTATTTGAATCAGTGTCTGTCTGTGTCAGTGTTTGGGTAGAAGTGTGTAAATGAGGCCAGAGAATGCTTGGCACAGAGAAAGCTTAGTAGCACTAGGGCCTTGTACCCCTCTTGGGGGAAGAAAAATAAAACAAAACCAGGGACAGTGACCAAGCCAGGCAGGGGTGACAGGAGGAGAGGACTCAGTCCCCTGGACTTTGGCCTCCCTGGCACTTTGTAGCTCTCTCCCCCTTCCTTCCTCTCTTATCTCCCCTGACCCAGATGGGAAACTCAGACCATAGCTTAAAGAGGCATGGGGCCTCCTAGTGAGGTAGGAAAGAGCCTGGGCCGAATCTCAGCTTTCTAACACTAGGATGAGAGACCATCCCTATCCCCAGGGAGAAGAAGAAGAGGTTGAAGAAATGACCTACAGACCATGTGGCTGGGAAATGAGGATAGAGAAGCAGGATGTTAGGGGAGCCAGACTACAAGAGAGAAGGAAAGAGAGTAGGTGCTTCCTCATGGAGAGGGGATGAGAGTCTCTATAGACCAATCAAATGTAACACACTCTCACTAGCCCCCCCCCTTCTAATCTTCCTTCAGAATGGGGACATACAGAGTGACCTACTCATAGACAGAATTAAGTAAACATGTGTGGAATCTGAGGCACACAGTATTGCACGCTCACATCAGAACTGATCACACGGAAAATTAAAGGGATACAAAAAATACCCTCACAGTGTTAAGGGGGAGGGAGAGGGAGGACTTTGAGCCTCAATGGGTATTCGTTCTTGCTCCTACTGACAGGAGCCACTCACAGGGTACTTGAAGTGGGGATGGGGTAAAGAGAGTGCTGAGCCTCTTGGGGTAAAGAGGAAGACAGTAAGTGCTGGAGTAGTCAGCCAGTAACTCCCTTCTGCATTCTCAGACCACCCCAGACTTTCTCTCTGGCCTTGGGCCATAAGACACCTGTCTTTTTTATTGCATTATGTCTTCCTCGCCATCCTATTCTCCATTCTTTCTCTCTTTCTCTTTTCCCCCCTGGTACCCATCCCCCACCTGACCTCCTACCCTACCAATGGCTGCTTCCCCCCCCCACTCCCCCAAGAACTTTGTAGAAGGAAGGAGGAGGAGTCAGGGGAAGGCACTTGACCTTGTGACCCACTTTGGGACCTAGTATAGGAAGAGTTGAAGGCTGAGGAGGACACTAGTGGAGTGCTGCTTCAGTTCGGGTAGAATGTTTAGCAGAATACCCAGCATGAAAGGGAGACACAGAGACAGAGACTAAGAGAGACAAAGGAGGAGACCAAAGGGGAGAGAAGCTGGGGGAGGCTGTGAGGTGGGGGGGGAGTGATGCTCAAGAGAAAACATGCACATAGAGGCCCCAGAGGTAGACAAAAGGCAAAGGGGTGGGCAGTAGGAGGGGGCCTGGCGGAGGAGGAGGGACATTGGGAGGGGGTGGGGCATTAAGGGCCAGAGCAGATGGAAGGGATTTGCTTTGCTGAGCTGAGCTTTTCAGCTACTCAAAAAGGGGTGGGGGGGGGCAGAGAAGGGGATGTTCAGGGAAGTGGGAATCAGCAAGCCACCAAGGTGACGATCTGTTTCTTCTCAATCCCTTCCCCGAATGCAGCCTACAGGGAGGAGTTCGTCTAGAGTAACTTGGCACTTTTCCTGTCCCACATGAAGAGCCATTGGGTGCTTTGTCACATTGTACTAATGCCCTCCCTTCTTCCAGGGAGCTGCTTGAGGGTGGGGGCAAGGGAAGAAAAGGACGGTGATAGAAAGGCAGTTCACTCTTTGTCGAATATGGTGGTAAGAAACAGATGACCTGTTTGTTTCTTCCACAGGACCTGAAGGAGAAGAAAGAAAAAGTAGAGGAGAAGACTAGTCGGAAAGAGAGGAAGAAAGACGTGGTAGAGGTACAGAGGGGAAGAGAGGGTGGTAAGCCATGGTGAGACCCTAACATCCCTGGGGGTCTGTTGCCTGAGATCCCTCCCTCTCCCCCCGGGACTAATCTATTGGGTACATGCCCAAACCAACATGATCATGTTTTCTGGTACTCATAGGAGGAGGAAAATGGAGCAGAAGAGGAGGAGGAGGAGACTGCAGAGGATGGAGAAGATGATGATGAGGGTGAGGAGGAAGGTGAGATCAAAGAGTGTCGGGAATGATGGGGAACTATGGAAATAGAATCAAGTCAGAGTTGAAGAACTGAAGCAAGGGTCAGGGGCTGCTTCCAGTGGTCTCTGGAGATGACCTTTGCCCCTCCACAGTGACCAATTTCTGGCTTCACAGATGAGGAAGAGGAGGAAGATGATGATGAAGGGCCTGCACTGAAGAGAGCTGCTGAGGATGAGGTTGGGGCTGGGTCCAGGGACTGGAGGGGATGTCAGGGGAATGACAGATCCTGGGGCCCCTTTCGAGTCTGAACCAAGATCCTCTGGAGTATGGGGCAGAGCTGGGACTAGAAGGAGATCCTGCTTCTGTTTTGCACTCATGTAAATCCTTTTTCCCTCTGCAGGATGAAGCCGATCCCAAAAGGCAGAAGACAGAAAATGGGGCATCGGTGTGAGCCTCAGCCGTCTGGGCTGAGGGTGGGGAGGACCCCACGGGGCTTGGAAGTGAGATGGGGAGGGATAAGTGCAGCGGCCTTTTGCCTGGCTCCCTGTTCTGGATTCCTCCCCAGAGCTGTCCCCCTCCTATTCTCCCCAGCCTTCTTACTGTTCCCTCTCCAGATATCCCAATTTTTACCTCTCCATTCCTTCACCTCCTGAACTTTCCTTATCCCTGAGCTCCCCAGCTGCTCCCCAGACTACTCTTCTTTTCCATATCCTCATATCTCCTCTCATCCCCCAGTTGATTCTTCAAAATCCAATTCTACCCCTTTCCATATTCCTAGATTTCCCCTTCTGCCTTCTCTCCCACTCTCCCTGCCTGATCCCTGGATCTCCCTCAGATTCCCCACCCCCTGACAGCACCAGGCTGGGGTTGGGGCTGAGCCCCACAGCTGCCCCCTCTCCCCTTTATCCTTTTTGTATAATTTAATAAAGAAATGGTCGCGCTTCTGTTTTTAACCTGCCTCCTGCTTCCCCCGGCTGACCAGTGGTGTGTGTGTGTGTGTGTGTGTGTGTGTGTGTGTGTGTGTGTGTGTGTGTGTGTG
>NW_020954684.1:248429-249384 GCF_900497805.2 Vombatus ursinus
GTTTCAGTCTTTTGGGAATCTTCCCCTCTTCAGGGACGACAAAATAACAATCCTCCTTTCCCTAATTCTCTCCCACCTGGCTGAGAGCTATCCCTACACCCAAAGAACGCGGGGCCCACCAGACACAGGGGCTGGATAGCCACAGTAGATTTATAGGAAATCTTTTTATACATTATTATCTGCCAAATTTCCCATCCTTTCTTCCTCCACCTCCTGATGAAAGGAAGAACCAGGGGCCAGGACAGGGGCTGGCATACCTGAGCCCTCTTCATTCTCTGAGAGGAAGTAGATCTGAAGATGTCTTGGGTGTGCCCTCTGCCCTCCCATGCCTTTTCCTCCTCTCCTTTCCTGCTTCCCTCACACACCTGCACATATATTGGCATATGCTTTCACAAAGACATAATGCTGAATGGAGCATAAAGCTACTGAGATTGTGGCAATTTTGCTGACCCAGGCAAATACAAAAAGGCTTAAGATAGGAAAGTCTAAGGGAAGAGGGGAGTAGTGTGCTTATTGCTACCGGGAAAAGGAGTGTGGGCAAGGATGAGAGCTGCACGCTGGGATCTCTAAAGTTTAGGGACCTAACCTTAACTGCCCAAAGTTTTGGTGTCTTCCTTTCGAGCTCCTCCATCTCCCTAGAGACTGTGGTGTAGTGGAAAGATCCCTGCCCTCAGAGTCCTAGCTCTTACTTGCTTTCCAAAGCCTCGGTTTGCTCATGGGTGAAATGAGGGTAATAATACTTGCATCTAGAGCTTATTGAGAGAACAAATGAAGTAATGTGTATAAAGTCCTCTCTAAACATAAACCTCTACATATGTGAATTACTATTTTATTATTAAAATTAATTATTAATATAATTTTCTCTATCAGAAAAGGGAAGATTCCCCAGCCTAGGTTCATGCCCCTTCTGGGCTGGGTGTGTGTGTGTGTGTGTGTGTGTGTGTGTGTGTGTGTG
>NW_020954684.1:249390-285776 GCF_900497805.2 Vombatus ursinus
CTCTTGAAGTGGGAGAGGAGAACAGAAAAAATAATTGGGAAGGCTTCTTCCTTCCTTCTTAAATGCCCCTTTTTTCTCTCCTTTGAAATCGATCTTTTCTTGTCTATGTCTTTGTCTTAGTGTTTTTCTCTGCATCTGTTTCTCACCATCTTTCTGTCTCATGCCAAGTCTTCTTTCTCCTCTCCTTGGTTCAGAACCAGCTTGGGTTGAAACCTGAGGTATTAGTGGCTTAATAGGCATTTTTGACTCAATGGGCTTCATCTTTCTATTCAGTCTTTCCTTACCTCACTGGCCTCTACAAGCACCCTGAGCATTAACCAGAGCACCCGATTTGGAGGCAGAGGATATGGGTTTAAATTTCAACGGCTACTTGCTACTACTTACCTTGGGCAAGGCACTTAAATTCTCTGGGCTTCAGTTTCCTCATCTATAAAATAGAAAAGTTAGACCATGCAATTTCTTAAGATCCTTACTAGTTCTAAATACTGTGATCTTAGCAGTAGAACAAGTGTGCAGGGGTAGGCTTTCATTTGTACTTCTGTCTTCTTCTGGGTGCTTCCCAATTTGCACTATTCCCTGGGAACATGGGGAGAAGTGATGTTTATTTACAAGCCAGAGAATTAAGTCTTGGAGAAATCCTAGGTAACGATAGGGGTTATAGAAATAGATGAATAGGCAAAAGGTGTGAAGAAAAGGAATGGTAACCAAGGAAGGTCTAAAATTTAGGTGGGAGTGAATCAGTCATTCAGTTCATCAGCAAGTATTTATTAAGCACTGACTCTGTGTTGGGCATTTTGCTGGGCACTGGAGATATATGTACCAAGAATGAAACAATCTCTCCTCTAAAGGAGGTTACATTCTAATAGGGAAAAGTGTAGACGAAGGGCAGGTTTGGAATGTCTTTGGGTGGGGGAGTGAAGGGCAGAAAGAAGCGTTGGGTTAGGGAGGGAGAACCCAGGACAGAAAGAAGTAAACAAGGGGAGCATAGCAGTAGGGGCGGGGATTGGTGCTGCTGGGAATCAGCCCCCTCACACTTTCCGATGTGAATCGAAAACAGTGAGCCCCAGAGGTGGTAGGAGGGGAGCAATAGAGAGGGGAAGTGGGGACGGTGGGGGAGAAAGAGGAGGAGGTATCATTGCTACTGGGAAGACAGGACATCAGAGAAGTACTCCACTCCAGCACTAGCTTCTCCCTTTTGTTCTTTGGCCTTTATTCCTTCAGCCCTCTCTGAATTCCGCTCACTTGATTTTTCTCTCCATTCCTCCAGTCCTCTTATTTCCGGCTTTCTACTTCTACCTCCTACCACCTGGTCTCTGGCTCTATCTTCCTCCTGGCATCCTCCCTATACTTCCCTCCCGTCATCTCTAGCCTGTGCTTCCCTGGAGGGCTCTATTCAGGCCTCCTTGGAGAAGAGATGCTGTGGGAGGTGAGATCCCTAGCCCAACTGCTGCTACTGTTGCTGGTTGCCAGAGGTAAGCCGTGGAGAGGGGCTGGTTTCTGTGTACCTGCGATTGAGTGGATGGGATTCTCTGTAAGATTCCTTGGAGATTGCCGCATCTTTGAGTGGGTTGTCTTAAGAGTTTTCCTCACGTAGATTGTGTACCTCTGAGCCATTCTCTCCAGTTTCTACCTCATTTTCCCCAGCTTCTCTCTTTCTCCAGCAGGGACTCAAATACCCAGGAAAGAAGTCCAGGTGGTATGGGCCAAAGAGGGTTCACCTGTTCAGCTCCCCTGCATCCTCTCAAGCATCCACCAAAACCTCTCTAGGAAGCACAGTTTTCTTTGGAGGGTGACTGTCACCTGGCAGCGCTGGCAGGACAGGTATGGATCCCAAATTCAGAAACCCAAATGTCTAATTCAATTCAAACTGTAGCAATACCTCTTTCCCCCTCAAATCACACCTTTCATACCTGTCCACCAGTTTATTCCTGTTTCTAGGCTCTTTGTTCTGTTCCCCAAACTTCCCTATCACCTAGAACCCCCTCATCTTCTCCCTCTTAACTCTTCATCCTGGCCTTGCCTGTTTTTAATCCATCCCATCCCACCCTGAAAGTTTCTAGCTTGCCTAGCCTGCATTCTCCTACTCCCTGTCTCCTCAAGAAATGGGCCCCTGCCATTCCAGCATCCTATGGGATGCTTTCTGTTCAATGACAATCTAATTATTGCTCTTAGGGTATCCTTGTTCCCTATCACTGCCCCCCCCATACTGTAATGCAAAGAGAACTGGAATGGGTGTGTGGCAGTTGTGACATTTCCCTTTTGCATTTTAGCTTTCTCATCTGTGAAATGAGAGGAAAGGACTAGATTATCTTTAAGGGATTCCAGCTCTGAGCTTCTGTGATTTCTTCTTTGTCTCTCTTCCTTTTCTGTCCCATCAACCCCAAGCCTCACCTTCGTCTCTACAATTTAGGTGTCATCTCTCCTCTCTCATACCAGACAATTTATCTTTTTCTTCCTTGCTCCTCTCTCCTTTTCCCCTTCCACAGGACTCCCCAAGCCAGCTGGTACACAGTGTTCAGGGTGGGGCCAGGTGGTGTGCGGAGTGTTAGGCTTCCCCCACAGCCCAGGCTGCAACTCGGAGGGCTCAGCCTCCACCAGGGAGATTTCTCACTATGGCTCCGCCCAGCCTGGCTCACAGATGCTGGGGAGTACAGAGCCCGAGTCCACTTTGAGAATGGTGATTTGAGATGTCACCTCTGCCTCCGCTTTGGCCAAGCCTCTGGTAGGTAAGGGGGAGGCAATGAGCTGGGGAAGCAGGGGCCAGGAAAAGAGTAATGAGGAGGTGACAACCTCAATTTCCTTACCTTAAAATCGGACCAGATGATTTCCCAAGGCTAACTAACTTTAAATTCAACAGAGCCTACGAGAAACCTTCTCTGTTAGCATCACCTCTCCCCACCCCCACTCCACCAACCTTGCAACCACATCATAGCCAAAAAAAAAAAAAAAATTCTGGGGGAGAGGAAGAAGAGGGTGGGGTCAGCAGTGAGCTAAATTAAGAGAGGAGTGGTGGAGACATTGTATCATTGTCCTCTTCCTACTCAAAGTGAGCATGAGGGATTTGACTCCTCATCCAAAGTGAGGGACAAGAATGTGATTCATCCTTTGTAGCAGGAGACAAAGGACGAAAGGATCCTATGGGTGGGCTTGGAGAGTGGGGTGGGTAAGAAATATGATTTAATCCATTCACCAGATACTAATTAAACACCTGCTACGTGCAAGGACACAGTGCTAGGTGCTGGCTGGGTGGTTCAGGGTATGAGACTAGGGCTTTGCTATCAAGGAATTTACAGTGTAATTGTGGAAATATACTGAGAGTGATGTCTTTTCTCCCTCCTCGTAGTGACTGCCAGCCCTCCTGGGCCCATTGTGACCTCAGGGCTGGTGCTTCTGAACTGTTCTTTCAACCGTCCAGACCTCCCGGAAGCTGTGCTCTGGTCTCGAGGCCGGGCCCCCATAATCCCATCTTCCCGGCATTTGCCAGTTGGGAGTCTACTCTTCTTGTCCCATGTCACTCTCTCAGATGCTGGGCCTTGGGACTGCCACGTTATCTACCCAGATGGATTCAATGTCTCTGTTACCCACTACCTCGCTATCCTGGGTAACTTATAGCCTCCTTTTCCCCCCTTCAGAATTCCTGTTCCCTTTTCCCACTATAACTTTCCTTTTTCTTTTATTCTCTGCCTCCTCCGTTATGCCTATTGGTGACAAAACCAGCTTCTCCCACTCCCTCCAGACTTATGTGCATCATCCTTTCCAGGCCTTAGCAAACCTCTTCCTGGCTCACCTCACTAGGCTCTTCCTCCAGGAGCCTTCTCCTTTGTAATTAGGATCCCCTGAGTCCGACTCCTCTGGCAAATGTTTCCATCCTTTTCTGCACCCAATAAGAAGCCAGAACTGGTTGAGGATTCCCAGAAGCTTCTCCTTGGAGTCTTCAGCCCCTCCTACTTCCTGCTCCATCTTTCTCTCTCTTTTTTATTACCAGCCCAGCTGCCAGACTTCTCAGTACTGGCACCCCCCTATGCTCACTAAATCCTGTCTGGAGGTATGAAGGCCTTTTCTTCCGTGACTCCTGACTGGGAGAGCCTTTTCTGTCATCTCATTCCCTCCAACTCTCTTCTGCAAGGCCAGCCTTCATATATATACCTCTGCATGCACACCCTCCCCCTGAGTCTTTATACTGCCTTTCCTACCCCTTGATGTTGGCCTTTGAACTGGATTCTGCCCTCTTTCTAGGTCTGGAGCCCCTAACCCAGAAGACGGTCTATGTGGGAGAAGGATCAAAGGTGGAGCTTCCCTGCCATCTCAGCCCTGCTCCAGGAACTATGCCAGGGCTAATTGCCCAGTGGACCTTACCTTGGGGCAGAGGCAGCTGCCTTGTGTCGGGAGATGACAAAAGCAGCTTTGCCCTGAGGCTGGACCATGTGAGCAGAGCCCAAGCAGGGACCTACAACTGCAGCCTCAGTTTTCAAGGGCATCAGCTCAGTGCAGCAGTCACCTTAGCTGTCATTACAGGTCAGAGAACAGGGAAGAAGTCCAGGCTGGGTATGGTTCTGGAAGTTAGAGAAGGAAGGCCGGTGAACAGGAGAGTCAATAATAAACAAATTTAATAATAAATTCTCACAAAAATTCAGGATGCTGGATAGTGATCAGAGGCTCAGGTCACTTCTGCTTACTTCCCCACCCCTTATAAAGTACAGTCTTTGGCTAAGGAAGAGGAACGGGCTTTAAGAATTTCTAGAAGTGAGACATGGAGATTGCAAGGAAATAATTGTAAGAGATAGTAGTAAAGGCTAGACTTATTTACTGAGGGAGGTGGAATATATTCTGTAAACTTTCTCTTTATGAGGATCTAAGCCAGGATGAACTATTTGTAAAAGAATGACAACTTTCTATATTGATCCAGTGATCAAAGATCATAGTACTCCATAATCTCCATTCTAACAAGTATTTACTGCTAAGTTCAGGGGAATGCTAATTAATAAAAAAAAAAAAAGAAGGAAAAACCCTAGAATCACTTGAATTTTTTCCTATGTTAAATATTCCTGAATCTGACCACCCCTTAGTAGCTTGAATACCTTCTGTACTTTCAGCCCCCTCCTACCTTCCCTCCTTTATTATTCTTTGTTTGTTCTGCATATCTGGCCATCCCTTGACCTAGGCCTAGCTGGAACCTCTATTGAGATTTGAGGAAAGGATAGAGGGAGGAAGGAACAAGCATTTATTCAGCCTATTATGTACCAGTCACTGTGCTATTAATTGTTTTATAAATATTATCTCATTTAATTTTCACAACAACCTTGGGGGCTAGGTGCTATTATCATCTCCCTTTTACTGACAAAACTGAGGTAGACAGTGGTTAAGTGACTTTCCCAGGGTCACATAGCTAGTAAGTGAGTATCTCAGGCTGGATTTCAATTCAGGTCTTCCCGCCTGCAGGCCCAGGGCTTTATCTAACTACTGCACTAGCTAGCATCCTCAGTGCAATAGTCACCTTGAAGTGTTTATTTACAGAAGAGAGGTTTTTATTTATAGAAAAAGAGTAAGCTTTAAGGCAAGGAATGTTAAAACAATCCGGGCACTAGAAAGCTATCTGACCAGTGACAATTGGCAGGCCCTAAAATTCCTGCTTTCAAACTATTGATCCTGAAATTCCGTCAGGTTGGCCCAGGAGACTGGACTACCATTTTTGGCCTGCAGACTTGCTCAGACTCCTCCTTTCTCCCAAGTTACTCCAAGAGGACTTGGCTCCACTGTACTTTTCCAGGGAAGAATCACTGACAACTGCCCTCTTCCCTTGTGATTATACACTATAATTGCACATTGGCAGGAATTTCCTTCATTCATCCATGTATTTGTTCATTCATTCATTCATTTGCAAGAGTAGCAGAAATTATTATGTAAAGATGATTACACTTTATAGATGTCACTCTAATGTCCACAAAAGAACCCCTCCTTTTTTTTACAGTTTCTAGCCAAAATTTGACAAGTAATAAAGATTAAAATAAATAAAAAAAAAATAAAAAGAATAAAGATTCATTGGTTGAAGCACTGTGCCATGAGGGAGTATCAAAAAGTATTAGATGGTTTCTGCTCTTGAAGAGGTTGAATTCTATTTGAAGGGATGACATATGAACTAATTAGATACTTCAATACTTAGAAGACATACAATTTGTTAATGGGAGTGTTCCTGTCACTTTCAGTGCTTACACACACCCTTAATCCTAGTAGATGATCTTTGAGAATGACCGTGATTGACAATGAACATCTCCAAATGTTGTTGGGCTGGTTCTTGAACAACAGACAGATCATACTCTAGCCATACTCTAAGACTCTGCTTGTATGGTCTTCAAGAACTCGAGTATCTCCATGCCATGATGAGTAGGAGTTTAGCATAAAAATGTTTGTTGATTGAAAACCAACAATACAAGGTATGATGAGTTATCTCTAGCCATGATGTCTCTTCTGATCTTCAGTCTGGTATCACTGGCTGCCTATTGGATATACCCTAGATGTCTTGTTATTAACCTCAAACTCAGTATGCCTAAAAATAGACTCATCTTTTCCCCCCAAACCAATTCCCCACCTAGACTTCCCTATTTCTGTAAATGCATCATTATTTTGTCTCATCCAGTCTCAAACCTTCCTCTTGCCCATCTGATCCTTGGGGTGTATAGGATAGAGAGTGGTGAGACTGAGAGAACATGGTAGGGGAATGAGAATAGAATGAGGTCAGGGTCCCCAAATGATTCTTCTCCCAATTTCCCACAGTGACTGAAAAATCCTTTGGATCTTCAAGTTCCAGGAAAGGGCTGCTTTGTGAGGTGACCCCAACGTTCAGGCAAGAGTACTTCCTGTGGACCACCTTGGATAATCAGACTCTGGAAAACCCACCAGGGCCCTGGTTGGAGCTAGGAGATGAGGAGCTACAGGTCGAGCAGTGGCAGTGCCAAGTGTGTCAAGGGACACAACAATGTGGAGCTGTAGTTTACAACCTGGGGCTTCAGGGCACAGGTCTGAGACCCCAAATCCCATGGCACCCCAAACTCAGCCTAGAAATCCTGACCCCCCTCTTCCGGGTTCCCTGAATTCTGTTTTCCACTTTGCCTCTCCTGGCCCATCCCTCCTCCAAATACCATAACCTTGTCCTTCTCTTTCCCCTGTGCCTTGTCTCATAGGTGCCCAGCTCTCTGGGAGGAACCCAAAAGCCCTGAAAGGAGGGAAATATCTCCCTCTTCTCCTCAGCTTTGGCATCTTACTGCTTCTCTTTTCTGGGATAGGAGCTGCTGTGTTTCGCTTTCGACAAAGGAAGGTAAACTCTGGAATATGCTCTTTTACCTCCGGGAAAGTAGATCGACAGCCCACAGGACTATCTCCAAGATTCCCCCTCCTAAGAGAACCCTCCTCACAGAGATCCTCTCCAAAAATCTTTTCCCCTCCCCTAAGATTACAAACCCTGCCCCAGGCCCTACTCCCTATCTGCCTGGGGAGGGAGTGCATTGGGAAATCTGCTCCTGGGGTTCAGAAGGGGAGAGCTAGGGAGGAATAACAAGGATGGGAAGGGGCTAATTCTTTCCGATGAGGAATGTTGAAGTCAATATCCCTCCTTTTCCCTACAAGCTGCCTGGGAGTTTTTCTGCCCTGGAAGATGCAGCTCAAAGGCCTCAGAGACAAAACAAGGCAGAAGAAATGGAGCCAGAGAGCCAGAGTCAGTGTTAGAGCCTGGAACATTGGCAGGAGTGGTCCTGACATAAAGATGGGGCAGTCCTTTGAGAAGCAGCTCCTTCCTTCCTCGAGATTTGCCTTTCCACACCAAGTAAACTCCACTTCCTCAGCAGGATGGCCTGTGGTTCCTCCATAGCCTATGCCTCCTCTATCTTTTTGCTTCCCTGGGAGACCCCCATGACCCACCTCTTTCAGGTCCTACCTGGCTCCTCATCAGCTTAGTTTGGTTTCTGTAGTACTTATAAAGTTTTACAAAGCACTTTCCTCACAACTCTTTGAGGTGGATGGTGCAAATGTGATGTGGTCTCCATTTTACATAGGACGCTCAGAAAAATTAAGTGATTTACTTTTGGTCTTCTTCCCTCTCCATTTTTCTATTTCTGCCTCTGTCTTCTTTGGCTTATCTGTCACTGTCTCCTCCTCTAATCTTGGCTCAATCTTTTTTCTGAGGCTCCAAACAAGTCCCTAGTCTAACCTCTTCCACTTTCTTCCTAAACCCATGCCTCTCTAGTTTAAAACACTTTTGAATATACATCTTCTCTTTTTTTATTATGAACTTGACAAAAATAAAAATAAATAAACATGTCTTCATACAAAGAGTGGAAAAAAGAGGGTTGTATATAAAACTATGAATCTCTATCATATCTGACTTAAAAAATATATGGGGCAAGTAGGTGTCACAGTGGATAGAGTGCAGGGCCTGCAGTCAGGAAGACTCATCTTCATAAGTTCAAATTTGGCCTCGGATACTTACTGGCTGTGTAACCCAGGACAAGTCACTTAACCTTGTTTGCCTCAGTTTCCTCATCTGTAAAATGAGCTGGAGAAGGAAATGGCAAACTACTCTAGTATCTTTGCTAAGGAAACCCCAGATTTGGAAAGGCCTGAAATGACTAAATCACAAGTATTGTGGTACTGGTACCAACATTTCCCCTGCTTGTCTGCTAACCATTCAAAACCTGCTTTCTTTTGGATATTTTTAATTTCATTGATGCTCTTTTTCTCCCTTTTAAGATTAAAAAAAAGTGACTATCCATCTATATGTATTCTGTCATTTATATAGGGCTATACAGTTTACAAAGTGTTGAGATACACTTTCTTTTTTTTTTCCTTTTTCTTTTCATGAGGCAATCAGGGTTAAGTGACTTGCCCAGGGTCACACAGCTAGTGAGTATCATGTCTGAGACTGCACTTGAACTCAGGTCCTCCTGACTCCAGGGCTGGTGCTCTCTCCATGAGATATACTTTCATTTCGCTCCCAATAACTCTGGGGTAACATACGATAGGTATTACCCCCAATTTTACTCTTTTGCAGACAAGCAAACAGGCTGAGAGATTAAGTGATTTGCCCATGGTCACTTGGCTACTCTGAGTCTGAGACTGGCTATGAAATTAGTTCTCTTGTACTACTAAGTCAAGTGCTTTTTTCTTTCTTTTAAAATATTTTACCAATGACTTTTTTTAAAGCAACATAGTCATATTCTCCCACATGCATGCTCCCCTGTAACAAAGAAAAACCAACTGACTACCTCTGACAACATTCCCTACTTGTAGCCCACTACCTCTCTCCCAAGGGAAGAGAAACATCTCATCACTGGTCTCCAGTCTTCTTCCTGCTTCACCACCAGCCTTTCTGTACTTTCCTTCTATTCCCTACTCTTCACTCCCCAACTTCAGTGTCTGCCCACCGGGTCCCCTCTGCACTCATCACCTGTCCTAGGTTCCTAATTGTAGTATTGGCCCAGGGTCTCCCCTCCTCCACCTACAATACACCAAATACACATCCCACACCAGGGAGAGGGAGAGATGTCTTAGCACAGGAGAGATGTCGGTCCTGTGGCTTTCGAGGAGGACACCTCCTTACTCCTTCCTAAACACCCCACCACCCCCCATCCATTGTCCCAGGCATGAGGACGTACTGCCACCTTGAGGCCAATCCATGAAGCGCAGACTAAAGGGAGGCCAGGTTGCACCACAAGGCATAAAAAGCACAGTGCAATACAATTAAAGCCAGCACACTTTTCTAGTGTGCACACGATGTATAGACTACCCAGCACACTACACACACCCATGCAGTGCCCCTTGGTACGGGGCATGCAATGCTGCTCATCTTTTAATAGGCATTCCCTAGGAATTTGGATCTGTGCCCAGTGCTCTGAGGAAAGGAATAGATCAATGAATACAAAAAGAGACAGAGTCCCTGACCTTGGAGAGGTTATAATCTGTCAAACAAGGTGGCTGCTACAAGGAATGTTTACATAATAGGTACAAGCCCACCAGTAGACAGTTTAGCACAAGAATCACTGTATGGAAGGCTGATGCAACTCTGGCTACTGCATGAAGTGGTCACAGAAGATACACTTTACATGTGTATCACGTTACGTCCTATCATACCAAGGCTCCTCATCAGCTTAGTTTGGTTTCTGTAGTACTTATAAAGTTTTACAAAGCACTTTCCTCACAACTCTTTGAGGTGGATGGTGCAAATGTGATGTGGTCTCCATTTTACATAGGACGCTCAGAAAAATGTTCATTGCTATATCATACTCCTTTTTCATGGGATAAAGTGTGGATTCAGTCAAAGTCTTTATGTTCATGCACATACAATCCTGAAAACACAGTATCATCACCAGGGGTCAGGAATATTATCCAACCAACATCAGTTTGCACACAACACAACATATAGACCCTCTCCCCACTTGTACGTCTTCTTCTGCCCGTATCTGTTTGGCATATCTACATTTCAACTAGCAATGTGTGCAGAGCCCTGGACTTTGGCTACAATGCAGAAGCCAACCTCTGCCAGGGAACTTTGGTCCTTTTCAGGGGAAAACAAATTCAAGGCCTCTATAAACACACAAAGTCACGTGGGCTGCATATGCCCTGGCTGTAGCACCTAATCAAAGGAGATAGTAATTGTAAATTGCTTAGCATGTGCCTAGCATATAGTAAGTGCTTAATAAATGCATCCTTCTTAATCTCTCATATTTATCCAGTGCTTTTGAAGGTCCCTTAAGTGCTTTCTTCACTATGCCCTGTGAGGTAGGCAGATAAATATTAAATCCCTAATTTACAGATGAGGTTACTGTGGATCAGAAGTAAAGGATTTCTCATAATCACACGCTTAATAAGTCTCCGAAAAGGAAGAATTTGAATCCAAATCTCTTGACTTCAGGTTTATCAAGTACATCACTTTGTGAACGAACATGCATTTCCAAAGTCTTGGATCTTAGTGCAAAGTGGTACCAGGATATGAAAGCCATACATAAGCCCCTGGAGCTAAATCTGGGAAAGGTTGGTCCATCCTTGGAGAGACAGAGTGGTCCAGGAGGTATGGTAAAGACATGAAGGTGTTTGCTATATCCAGAACCCT
The DNA here is from genome assembly GCF_900497805.2 of Vombatus ursinus. NCBI lineage: Eukaryota > Metazoa > Chordata > Mammalia > Diprotodontia > Vombatidae > Vombatus > Vombatus ursinus. The sequence goes on from NW_020954684.1 coordinate 260,489, forward strand.
AAACAATATATGGTTCCCCCTGAAAAAAAAATGTGTAGGTGGTGGGATCTGTGACCCGGAGCACACAGGTAGTGGAATACTCCCTGATGAAATAGCCTAGTGAAAAAAATAGCAATAAAACCTTGTCCCCTTAAGCAGGGAGCACACTCTCCCACAAATACATTATCAATGGGAGGGAGGGGGGACACATGCAGGGAACACATGTGGCCAAGGCTTACATCTAGGAAATAGGGCACGAGGATGGAAGGCAAACCCATTGGGCCTCTGAAATTGCAGGACTAATAATGCCCTCTGGTGATATCATTGTGCTGCTCCCATAAGGCCTGTACCAGGTGGTGGCCAGGAGGCGTGCAATCACTGCTTGACATGTAATCTCTGATGGAAAAAAAAAACCATAAAAATACAATCGCAACCTTAAAACAACAACCACTACCACCACCACCAAAAGAGGGAATAAGACCAAATAAAGCCCTGAACCCCAAGCAATTTATAGTTAGTTTAAAAACATAATAGGTTGTAGGTATTTTTGCAATCCTCATCAAGTTGGGGAGCGTGTATTTCCCCGTGTGGAAAATACAATTGTGAGGCACCAGGAAGTTATGAGATCCATGCACTGGCCTACAAGTCTCAAGGTTCCCTGTTTCCTTTTCCTTTGTCCTTAAAAAAAGACCTCTCCACCCTTCCGAGAGGGGCTGGGATGTCTTGTCTGCCATTTTGCAACAGCTGACCTTGACAGAATCAGATTCCTTGGTTACCATTCAAAAGGGAGAGAGTGGGAGACCGTGACTGAACTAACATCATAGAGTCATAGATTTAGAGCTGAAAAAGACCTTAACAGGCCATGAATTCCAGCTCCTTCATTTTTCATATCTGGAAACTGAGGTACAGTGAGATTTAAGTGACTTGCCTTGGGTCAAACAGTTAGACAGTGTCTAGGGTAGTATTTGAACCCAGATCTTCCTGACTCCAAGTCCAGTGTCCTAATTACTACATCATACTCCTTTTTCATGGGATAAAGTGTGGATTCAGTCAAAGGGCCACACTTGAGGACCTAGAGGGCCACATTTGGCCTCAAGGCTACAGGTTCCCCACTCCTGGAATAGAGTGTTGGATGGGGCAGACTGCTACGGCTTACATTTCAATCTGGAGTGAACAGAAGCCAGTGGGGAAAAGCCAAGATCAATTCCAGTAGAGGCAATATAGACCTAGGAGCAGAAAAAACAGTGACCTAAGAGCAATATAGACCTAGGGACCAGAGTAAAAGAGGCTAGCTATCACAAATTCTGGTGGAGTGGTTTTTCTGTTCATTCCCTTGTTTGTAGCCCAGAACTGGGATCCAGTTACAGATGCCACTGGCCACCCCTCCCTCTTATTCCCTTGCCATAATCTTCAGAGAGGACAGTTCTGGATTTATCTGAATGTATCTATGGAATAGAGAAGGTAATCAGGAGGAATTTGGTGAGAGGGTTGCATAGAGAGCTACTTTTCATTTTTGCAATATTAAAAAAAAATGTGTCCACAGTAGGTTGAATGCCTGTATTTGTTAATGTGGGGGCATTGATGGACCCAATTTCATTTTCTATGGAAGAAAATTGTGGGAGGAGTAGGAAAAGAGAAGACTTGAGCTGAATAAAGAGAAGAAAATATTTAGGTGACATGGAAGGGTTTAGACTAGTGAAGAAAGTGAGAGGTTGAATTTGGGGAGGAAAATTGGGGGAAATGAAGAAAATTTTAAAAAAGATTCATTTCTAGGCCCAGATATTGGTTCAGGTTCTACTTCTGGGTTGAAAAAAGAACAAGATGGAAGACAATTAAAGAGGATATAAGGGATTAAGGAGGATTAAAAAGAATTTAAAAAAGATTAGAATTTCAAGAAGGAGAAGCAGAGTCAAGAAGGCTGGTGAGACGAAGCATTTTTGCCTTGCTCGCCCAATACCTTCTCCAAAACAACATAGAAAACATGCCAGAACAAATTCTGATCGAGAAAACCAAGAAAAAATCACAGTGAGTCATTTTTTCCCTTCTAAGGTAGCTGAGGGAGACAGTCAGATCCTGGGTGGAGAGGAGAGGCCATGAAGTTAAAGAGATGAACAGAATTTTAGAAAAGTTAGATATGATAGACCTTTTGGGGATACTGAGTGGGAAAAGAAAATAGCACAACTATTTCTTAGCTGTGTATGTTACCTTCATAAAACTTGGCCGTTAAGTCGTAAAACTTCACAAACAAATGCGGAAAAATTAAATGCATGTTTTTTCTGACTACAATTCAATAAAAACTACATTCAATAAAAAGCCTTTGAAGTACGGATTAAAAAGTAATTGAAAACTAATAATCCTAAAGAACGAATAGGTCGAAGAAAAAAATCATAGAAACTATAAATAATTTCATTAAAAATAATGACAACAATGAGACAACATACCAAAATTTGTGGGATGCAGCCAAATAAATTACTTAGGGGAAATTTATATCTCTATATTACTTGCAACAAGAAAAAAGAGAAAGAGAAGATTAACAAATTGGGCATGCAACTAAAAACATTAAAAAGTCAACAAAAAATGTCCAATTAAACACCAAAATAGAATTCCTAAAAATCAAAGGAGAGTTAACAAAATTGAAAGTTAAAAAGAAAACCAAAAACTAAGAACTTTTTTTTTACTGAAACAATAAAATAGATAAGCCATTGGCCAAGTTATTTAAAAGAAGAAAGCCAAATTACTAGCATGAAAAATTTTAAAAAGTGAATTGACAACCAATGAAGAAGAAATAAAAGCAATTATTAGGTGCTATTTTACCAAGTATATACCAATGAAACTGACAATATAACTAAAATAAATGAATATTTACAAAAATATAAATTGCCTAGAAGAACAGTACAGGAAATAGATCATGTAAATCTATCTTAGAAAAAGAAAATGAACAAGCCATAAATTAACACCCTAAAGGGGGAAAAAACCCAATCCAGAATCAGACAGATTTACAAGTTAATTCTACCAAACATTTAAAAAACAATTAATTCCAATACTACATATACTGCTTGAAAAAAAAAATGGTATAGAAGGAATACTAGGGGCAGCTAGGTGGCGCAGTGGATAGAGCACTGGCCCTGAAGTCAGGAGTACCTGAATTCAAATCCGGCCTCAGACCAAACACTTGACACTTACTAGCTGTGTTATCCTGGGCAAGTCACTTAACCCCAATTGCCTAAAACAAAACAAAACGAAACAGAAGGAATCCTATCACAAAGATCTTACACTATGACTAGGCTGGATTTATACTAGGAATGCAGGGCTGGTTCAATATTAGGAAAATTACAAGCATAATTGATCATATAACTATTTCAATAGATGCAGGAAAGACTTTTGGCAAAATACAACACTCATTCCTATAAAAAATACTAGAAAACATAGAAATAAATGGAACTTTCCTTAAAATGATAAGTAAAATCTACCTAAAATTAAGAGCAAGCATTATCTGTAATAGGGATAAGCTAGAAGTCTTTCCAGTAAGATAGGGGTAAAGAAAGGATGTCCATTCTAGTAAATATTGTACTAGAAATGCTAGCTATAGCATGACTAGAAAAATAACTTGAAAGAATAAGTCTAGTCAAAGAGGAAACAAAACTATCACTTTTTATAGATGATATGACGGTTCATTTAAAGAGACCTAGAGAGTCAACTAAAAAAACCCCCAACTAATTGAAACAATTAACAACTTTAGCAATATTGTAGGATATAAAATAAATCCACGTAAATCATCTGCATTTCTGCATATTACCAAAAAAATCTCTACAAGAATAGATCAAAATAGAAATTCCATTTAAAATAACTATGGATAAAAAAAATAACTATGGATAGCATAAAGTACTTAGGAGTCTACCTGCCAAGACACACAAAGGAACTATAAGAATACAATTACAAAACACTTCATACAAATATGGAGCTAAACAATTAAAGAAATGTTAATTGCTCACAGGTAGGCTGTCAGTATAATTAAAATGACAATATTATGTAAACTAATTTACTTCTTCAGTTCCTTACCAATCAAACTACCAAAGAATTACTTTGTAAGGCTAGAAAAAATAATAACAAAATTCATCTGGAGGAACAAAATGTCAAGAATATCAAGGGAATCAATGTGAAAAAAATGGTAAGGAAAGGAGCTTAGTGGTATCAGATCTCAAACTATACTATAAAGCTGTAATTGTCAAAACAATTTGGTACTGGATAAGACATAAAGATGTTAGGTACCCAATGTTCAGAAGCAAATAATCATATTAAATGACTGGTAAATCCAAAGATCCCAGCTACTGGGGCAAGAATTACTTTACAGGACTAGAAATAATTCTTAACAAATAACAGACAAAAACTGTTGGGAAAACTGGAAAGTAATCTAGCAGAAAGTAGGCATAGACCTACAATTCATAGCATTGATTTGTGTTTGGTATGGAATTTATCAAGATAAGCTCAAAATGGGTACATGATTAGATATAAAGAGTGATCTCATAAGCAAATAAGTGGAGCATGGAAGAAATTACCTGTCAGATCTATGAATAGGGGAACATATCATGACTAATCAAGACATAAAGAGGTTCACAGGAGGTAAAATGGATAATTGTGATTACCTAAAGTTAAAAAGGTTTTGGAAAAACAAAAATAATACAGTTAAAATGAGAAAGAAAGCAGGAAACTAGGGAAAATTTGTGCAGCAAGTTTCTCTGATAAAGGTCTTATTTTTAAAACGTATAAGGGATTAAGCAAAATTTAAAAAATAAGAACCATTTCCCAATTGATAAATGGTCAAAGAATATTGAATAAGCAGTTGTCAGAATAAGAAATCAAAGCTATCAATAGTCATATGATTCTAAATCATTAATAATTATAAAAATGCATATAAAAACAACTCTGAGGTACCACCTCATACCCATCAGACTGGCTAACATGATAGAAAAGGAAAATGACAAATTCTGGAAGGGATGTGGAAAAATAGAGACACCAATGCACTGTTAGCTGAGCTGTGAACTGGTCCAACCATTCTGAAGAGAACTTTGAAACTATGCCCAAAAGGCTAAAAAATTGTACATACATTTTGATTGCGCAATATCACTACTAAGTCTGTACCCAAAAAAGATCAAAGAAAAAAGAAAAAGACCCATATGTACAAAAATATTTATAGTAGTTCTTTTTGTGGTGGCAAAGACTTGGAAATTGAGGGGATGCCCATTAATTGGGTAATGTTTGAGCAGGTCATGGTTATACCATGGTTATACCATGAATGTGATGGAAAATAATTGTATTGTAAGAAATGATGAAGAGGAAGTTCTCAGCAAAACCTGAGAAGACTTGTATGAACTGATGAAAAGTGAAATGAACAGAAATAGGAGAACAATTTATACAGTATCATCAATATTGTAAAGATAATCAATTTTCAAAACCTCATAGCTCTGGTCAAAACAAACACCAACCAAAATTTCAAAGGACCCGTGATGAAACCTGCTGAACTCCTCCAGACAAGGCCTGGTAGACTCAGAATGCAGATTGAAACGTAGTTTCTTCTGTCTCTCTTTTTTTTTCTTTCTCTCTTTCTCTTTTATTAATTTATTTTTTTGGACATGGCTATTGCAGCAATTTGCTTTGCCTGACATATTTGTAATGGATGTTGTTTTGTATTTGCCTTCTCAATGGATGGGAGAGTGGATGGAGGGAAGGAGATAATTTAATATTGAAAACAAAATAAACTGAATAAAAATGCATAAAAAAGAATCTCAAGAAGGAAAAGGAGAAGGTAGTTGGCAAGACAAGAGAAACTGGGTTAGGAAAGGTAAGTAGAACAATTATAGGATTAATCAAATTGATTAAATGGGGTGGTAGGTGGAGTAAATTGGTAAACAGAAAAGAAGTTGGTGCAAGGTTGAAGGGGAGGTAAGTGAAACTGTGGAGTTTTTGAAATTAAGGAAAAGAAATAGAATCAAGTTGTCAAGTTATTAAGAAGTAATTGACTGTAAAAGTTTTCACTTTTGCTTAGGGTTGAGATGTAAAAACTCACAAATTATTCAACCAAACAAGGCAAAAAAAAAAAATCTCAGTCAGTATGGAGAGAGTGGAAATTTTGGCTGTGACTTGAATTAAGTATATGATATTTGTATTTTAGCTATAGTTAAGTGATTGAGATCTATGTTCCAAGTAGGATGATCTTTCTTTTGTAGGAAAAGGTAAAGGGACTTGAAACTCTTCTCATCCAGGAAGAGAAGGAAGGGTTCCTAAAAGAAACAGAATTGAAGCTTCAATGAGAAAAAATAGGGATCAGAGGTGAAGGAGGGGAGACTTTATCCTTATCAGGATGATAGTGAATGGGTAAGTGCTATGAAGGGGAGAAAGGGAAGGAAAAGAATGCTTATCCAATTAGAGCTTTTAAAAAATTGAGGTTCCTCTTGAAGAGGAGAGAGCTGAATATTCTGAGGAGGATAAAGGTCCTTGTCCTCCCAAGAATGATAGAGTAGAATTACAGAAGCTGTCAGGCGGTAGCCCCAGGAAGAGGTAGAGGAAAAAGAGAAGAGTAAGAGTAGTTGGTGATTCCCTGTTTAGGGAAATTGAGATAGCTTTTTGTTGACCTGGTAACAATAATAGAGAAGTCTCTTATCTTCCTGGAGCCTGAATCCAAGACATTACAGAATGCCTTCCAAGATTTATCAAAATGGCTAATAATTAGCAACTTCTGGTAATTTCCATGGTCATAAAGAATACTTTCAAGAGGAACTTAAAAAAGCTTTGCCAATTATTATGAAGACTTGGGCAAGAAACTGAAGTCCATAGGGGCACAGACTGAATTTTCCTTACTGTTGTCCATTGAAGTCAAGGGATACAGAAGAGGAAGACTAATTTGGAAAGTGTATAGTGAGCAAAGAAGATAGTATCTGAGATTGGAACTTGGACTTCTGGATCATAGCTTAAAACTGAGACATGAAAAATTACTTGCCAGAGACGGAATATACCTAACAAAAGCTGGTAAGAATGTATTTGCTGGTTGTCTTGACTATCTAGTAAAAAAAAATTTGGAGGGAGAGTACTGCCTATACACATAGACATATATATATATAATATATATATACACATATATGTGTGTATATATATGTGTGTGTACATATACATATATATCCCAAATTAGATACCATAGAGATTCTCAACGAAGAAGGAAGGATAGCAGTTGATAAACAGAAAACAAAATACAAGGAAGGATCTAACAGAAAAATTCATGGCTTCAAATGTCTATATGCAAATGCCAAAGTTTAGTCAACAAATAGGAAGAACGAAAGTTCCTAATTCAAGGAGGCAAATTTGATTTCACAGGTATCATTGAGACTTGGTGAGATGAAACCCATGACAGGACCATGGATGGGTATATCTTATTCAAAAGAAGCAGGATAGATATGGGGCAGCTAGGCAGTGCAGTGGATAGGGCACCAGCTCTAGAGTCAGGAGGACCTGAGTTCAAATCTGGCCTCAGACACTTACTAGCTGTGTGACCCTGGGCAAATCACTTAACTCCTGTTGCCTAATAAAAGGAAGGATAGATAAAAGGGAGTGGTGGTGATGGTAGGATCTTATTTTGTGTTGAGAAAGTATATTCATGTGAGAAAAATCTGAGAAGCACAATAAATTGGTTTGTCCCTCATGCTTCAACAGGAACAAAATGACATCACTGTGTTGAGGTCAATGTACAGTGTCTGACTGTGGCTGATCAGGCCAATACAAGCTCAGAAGGGTCTACCACAGGTCAGGCACAAATAGTCCCTATGAACTTTTGGAGTGGAGATATCTCTAAATTTGTACATCTCATGTTTCTTTAGAGCTACTGCAATTCTGCTTTACTCAGAGTGCAGCACCTTCTTTGATGTAGGCATGTCATGCTGGGTGGTCCTATGTTGGTGTTTCCTATGTCTTATAATAGATTCCAAAGTTCTTCAGAGAGACCTTGAGAGTGTCCTTGTATTGCTTCTTGTGACCTCCATGTGAGCGCCCGTCTTGTGTGAGTTCTTCTTAAAATAATCTTTTAGGAAAACTACATTTGGCATTTGAACAATGCGGCCAACCTATTGGAGTTGTGACAATTTCAAATGGAAGCAGTTCAATTTCCTGGCATGGCGCTGGTAGACTGTCCAGGTTTCACAGGCATACAACAATGAGGTCAGCACAATGGCTCTCTAGACCTTCAGTTTGGTAGGCAGCCTAATACCTCTTCTTTCTCACACATTCTTTCAGAATCTCCCAAAGGCTGAGCTAGCTCTGGCAATGCATGCATCAATCTCATCATCTACGTGTATATCCCTGGAAAGTATACTGCCAACATAAGTGAACTTATCCACAGTATTCAAAATTTCTCAATTTGCTGTAACTGATGGTTTCATGTATGGATGGTAAGGTGCTGGCTGGTAGAGAACCTCTGTTTTCTTGGTGTTAATTATTAGACCAAAACTATCAAAAGTGGCAGAAAATGGATTCATACTTTGTTGTATCTTGATCTCAGAGACTAGACTGAGTGCACAATCGTCTGTGAACAAAAAGTCATGCACCAACTCTCCCTCCACTTCAGACTTGGTTTGTAGCCCTTTTAAGTTAAATAATTTACTCTCAATATGATAATTGGCCTTGATGTCATTTTCATCATCACTGAAGGCTTCTGACAACATGGTTGAAAATATCATGCTAAAAAGCATAGGAGCAAGCACACAGTCCTGCTTCACTCCATTAGTGACTGGGAAAGTGCAAGAGTATTGTTCATTATCCAGAACCCATGTAAACATGCTGTCATAAAACTGGTGTATAATACTGACGAACTTCTCCAGGCAACCAAGTTTTTCCATAATCTTCCAGAGGCCCTCAGAACTGACAGCATCAGAGACCTTGGCTAGATGGATGAACATTGTGTACAGACTTCTGTTCTGATCCTGACATTTCTCTTGGGGTTGCTGGACAGCAAACATCATATCAATTGTTCCTCAGCCCTTTTTTGAAGCCACACTGGCTTCGAATGGTAGATGGTAGATGACCATCTTCCAGGCGAAGGATCAGTCAATTAAAGAGGACTTTGGTAAGAATTTTGCCAGCAATGACTAAGAGAAAAACCCATCTGTGGTTATCACAGGACAATCTATTTAGATTTCCTTTAGATAGATGGACAATAGAGGCATCCTTGCTGTCCTGGAGGATAACCTCCTCTTGCCATATAACCCTGAAGATTTCTGTTAGCTTTTGCATGAGCAGTAGACTCTCTGCCTTGAAGATCTCTACTGGAATGGAATCTGCACTAGGTGCTTTGCTATATAAGAGGAACCTAATATCATTCAAAACCTATTCTTCTCTAGTTCAGCTAGAGAGGGATTGACTTCAACCTGAGGTAAATGGTCAATGGCTTCAGCGTTGGTTGATGACAAGTCTGTTGAGAACACTGGAAGTGTTCAGCCCATCTCTCCAGGATCATGTCCTTATCAGTGATTACTGTGGCTCCATTACTGATGAGTAGTTGAAATGTACCAAAGGTCTTTGGCCCATAAATAGCCTTGAAGGCATTGTAAAAATACTTTGATTATTACTATCAGCGTAAAACTGAATTTCACCTGCCTTCTTGCTGAGCCAAGAATCCTGCATCTCTCTAAGTTTTGCTTGCACTTTACTTTTGATGGCGTTAAAAACTGCTTTCTTAGAACCAGATAAACAATCCTGCTGGCAGAACCTGTAGAATTCTTGTTTTTCATTTAGTAGCTTCTGAATTTCCCCATCATTTTCAGAGAACCAATCTTGATGTTTGTGAGTGTTCTGGCCCAGATGAGTAACTGTGGTCCTGTGCAATAAATATCTGAAAATTGCTCACTCCTTTCTATTCCACTGTTACCAACAGTGTATTGACTCATCTTTCCTTCCAAGTCAGTAACAAACTGTTCACACGTGGAGAAGCACTCTAATCTGTTGACATGAAGCCTTCTGGTAGTGGTCGTGCCTTGGGGCTGCTGCTTTGGTTGAATGCAAATGTTTAGGAGAGAATGTCTATGATCAGTCCAGCACTTTGTAGCACACATCACCTTCATCACTCCACATCCTGTCTCTTCTCCTTACAATGACTTAGTCTATTAAGTGCCAATGTTTGCTTCAAGGGTACATTCATGAAGTTTTGTTGCATTTAGGTAAATAGAAGACAGTGTTGGTGATGAAAAGGTCATGAGATGCACAAGTCACCAATAGTAAATGACCATTGCTGTTTCTGACTACATTCCTCAAAAGACTCCCTACTATGTCTGATAATCTGTGCCTACTCTGGTGTTAAAATCACCTAGAATTACAAACTTCTGCTCTTTCAGCACATTGATGATGATGGTCTCCAGATCTTCAGAAAATTGTCCTTTGACCTCATGAGGGTTTGTCATGGTGGGAGCATACACACCGATGATGGTGGCATGGCATTTTCCTGCCAGGGGCAATTGCATTGTCATAAGCCTGTCCATGCCTTTTGGGAAGCATACAGGTTTGTTTATTAGATCAGATTTGATTGCAAAACCTATGCCAGCTTCCCATTGCTCCCCATCACTGAAGCCATTCCAAAAAAACATGTATCCAGCTCTGACTTTGGTAAGTTGGCCTTCATCTGCCAGCCATGTTTTATGCAGGGCTGCTATTTGGATGTGATACCTGCTGAGTTCTCTCACAACAATAGCTGTTCACCTTTCAGGTCCACTGGATTTCTTGTTGTCCACAAGCGTGCACACATTCCATGTACCATTGGTGAGTAGAAGCATCTTTGCAAAAGTTTTTATAAATGTTTTTGTGTTTTGGCTGCAGGGTGAGATCCCCACCTGCTGCAGTAAGCAGGCCAGGGTTAGGTGAAACAGACAATTTTTAGGGCACTTTTTCTAGTCCTTTCTCATGCCAATAGGTGAACAGTGCAGTCCTTAAGAAGGCTGTTCAGACACCCAGGTAACTGACTATTGAATCCCACTGTTGCTTCAATACAGTGAGAAGACAGCCCTATAGTCTGGACCACCTGTGTGCAGGGTTGTGACCATAGCCCCCATTGTATCTGCACTGGCTGCTTCATCACTAGTCAGTCACCACAAGATTTCAAAGTAGGTAAGACAGTAAGTAAGAGTAAAAGTAAGTAGTAAGTAATAGTAAAATAGCAATGGTAAAAGTATTAGGGAAAAAATAGTAAAAGTAAATGCAAAAAATAATAATAGCAAAAGTAAATGGTAAGTGATAGTAAAATAGTAACAGAAAAATAATAAATAGCAAAATAGTTGAATAATCAAATGATAAAATTGTAAAATTATTGAATAGTAAAATAAAATAATGAAATAGTAAATACTAAAATGGTATTGGTGATTCCCTTTGACTCACATGTAAATTGGATTTAAGTGAGGTAGAGTTGTGCGAAGGGTTGTGCGAAATTGTAAGCCTCACTGTCTCTTCCAGACTCATCAGAGCCCAGTGGCAAGACAAAAGTCAAGACGCTTGGTGATGGCTCAGGATGCAGTGGATGAACATGGTGTCTTTGGTCTCTGATCAAGCTCCAAGCACTCCACAGTGCCTGCTTATGCCAACTTCCTGGCCCATTGGAACAAAATGTTCACATCTGCCTATTCCATCAGGGAAGTCTTCATACACTTGGGATAGACACTCCCCTGACACACTGACGGGTTTGAGGTCCATTGGTTACTGGTTTAGCCTATCTGCTGAGGTAGTTTACTGGGGTGTGACTGCTACACATGCTCCAGCTTCTCAGAAGTACAGGTGAGAGCATGTAAACACCAAAGTCCTGAAAGGGTTTGGCAGCCCTTACACCAGACGTACTTGATTCTCTCTTAAACACCGCACACACTCCATACAGTGAATAGCATTTGAATGAAGGTTAAAGAATGGAGAAAGAGATGTGATTTCGTCCTTGTAGTATACTATAGACCACCAGGACTGGAAGAGGAAATGAGAAGTTTGAGAAGCAGATCACAAGCCTGGCATGGTGGTATAATATGGTAATGATGAGAGACTTAGAGACGATCACTACATCTATTGGAATTTTCTCTTTTCCAATAGCAGAGCAGCTAGTAGCTTCCTAACTTGCTTTAGTGATAGTTTTCCTCGTTAAAAGGTGGAAAAACCAGAAACAGAAAAGTCTATTCTGGATGTGACTCTTACTCATAGTGAAGAACCAGTAGATAAAGTGGAAGTGATAGGAACTCTGAGGGCAATGACTATTCCCTCCTAGTGTTTTGTGATAGAGGAGAGAAAATCAGGGTATAGGGAGATGCCTAGTGTGATCTGAAATCTAAGGTGGGCACCTTAGATTTTGGGAAAGCAGATTTCAAAGGGTTCAGAGGAAAGATAGGTAGGATCTCATGAATTATATTGTGACAGGGGAAGTTATATCATGAGGGATGGGAGAAAGTCAAGAATTAAAATTTGAAGACAGAAAAGGAAACAATTTCAGTGTGGAGGGAAAATGGGACTTGTCTGAAGAGAATTATATAGATGTACAGGCCAACTCACCAACCTATTTAGATTTTTAAAAAGAAACATGCAGAGGCTGGATGTCAGGCCATATAACAGGATAAATATAGCCCTGTGGTATAGTCCTATAAAATTGGTATAAGAAGTGCAAAATCTCAAAATGAGCTGAGTTTGGTAAAGAAAGTTAAGGACAATAAAAAAGGTTTGGTTGGGTGTGTGTGTTTGCTATGTTAGGAGGAAAAAGAAAGCTAAAAGAAGAGATCAGATGTTTGCATGGGTCAGATGGGATGATGATGATGACTGACATCAGAAAGAGAAGGCAGACAGCTGCTCAACTCTTCTTTTTCTTTTGTTTTTCTGCTAAGGAGAATGACTTTTGTACTGGAAGGGATAAAACAAAAATAAATGAGGGAGCTGAAATGTAAGGTAAGTCTGGTTGTTGTCCTTCATGCTTGAAGAAGACCAAAATGACATCACTGTGTTGGGGTCAAGGTATGGTGTGTCTGACTATGACTGATCAGACCAATACAAGCTCAGAAGGCTCTACCACAGGTCAGGCACAAATAGTCCACATGAACATTTGGATTGGAGATATCTCTAAATTTGTACATCTCACGTTTCTTTTGAGCTATTGCAATTTTGCTTTGCTTATAGATTACAGCACCTTCTTTGATGTAGGCATGCCATGCTCGGTGGTCCTGTACCAGTGTCTCCCATGTCTCACAATCAATTCCAAAGTTCTCCAGAGAGACCTTGAGAGTGTCTTTGTATTGCTTCTTCTGACCTCCATGTGAGTTCCTCCCCTGTGTGAGTTTTCCATAAAATAATCTTTTAGGCAAACTACATTTGGCATTCAAATAACATGGCCAGTCCATTGGAGTTGGGCTCGGTGTCCAGTAGATTTTGAATGCTTGGCAGTTCAGCTTACGAAAGGACCTCAACCTCCCATACCTTATCTTGTTGGGTGATCTTTGGAATCTTCCTAAGACAATTCAACTGGAAACAACTCAGTTTCCTCAAGAAATGATGGGTTGTTAACTCTCCATGGAAGTCTTCATTTATTTGATAGATGACCACTTGTTGGATATGTTATAGAAGGGATTCCTTTTGCATATGGGCTGGACTAGATGGTCCCTTCTAACTCTCAAATTCTATGATTCTGTGTGATTTTGAGAGGGGAAATAGCAAATTTAAGAGAGAAGCAGAGCCATACATTACCTCTTTAAAAATATTTTTGCATGATAGTTTATTATTTCCTAAAAAAAATTCAGAACCTAGCTAGAAAGGGTTTTAAACTACTCAGTGCTAGTATTCAGAGTTAAACAGCATGGTGGTATGGGATGCATGGCCCCAGCAGACTTGGATTGAGACCACTGGGCTAGTGGCTAGAGTAGAATGCCACTTGGTGATCAAGTGGAATATTACATTCTTTTACTGGATAGTTAATCTAGTGACATACTGCCTTTCTGAACGATCAAGGAAGGCAACATATGAGTCACTTTGGGCTGTTGTGCTCCAAGTGTTTCACGGTATATACATGCAATCCATGCACATACACAGTGCTACAAATGATATCAATTTTAATGAAATAATAACATTGTGGACTAGAATGAGCACTGGCTTTGGAGACAGAGGACTTGGGTTTAAATTGTATTTCTGCTCTTTACTACTTGTGTTACTTTGGGTAAGGTCACTTCAACATTTTGGGTCTCGTTTTTCTTACATGTAAAATGAGAGAGTTAGATTAGATGATCTCTAAAGTAACTTTCAGTTTTAAATTTGTTATCCTGTGATCTATAACCCTGACCATCCTATAATTTTCTCCCTGTCCTCTTAGAGTATCAATTTGCTTTGTTGGGTAGGCAAAAAGCAGAAATGAACATCCTCTGACTCTTAAATTCCAAGCTTTGGGTCTTAGGTTCTAAGTCTCAGAGCCTAGGTCCTAGGCATTAGGTTCTGAGTGCTGAGTTTTCAACAGTAGGTTCTGACATCTGGTTTCTAATCATGTGATTATGGTATTTACGTTCTGAATACTGGGTTTTAGACTCAAGGTTCTAGATTATGAGCATTGGGTCTTAGAATCAGGGTTCTAGGTTCTGAATGCTGGATTTCAGACTCAAGGTTCTAGATTCTGAACACCGGATTTTAGACTCAAGGCTCTAGATTCTGAACACTGGATTTTAGACTCAAGGTTCTAGATTCTGAACACTGGGTTTTAGACTCAAGGTTCTAGATTACGAGCATCGGGTCTTAGAATCAGGGTTCTAGGTTCTGAACGCTGGATTTTAGACTCAAGGTTCTAGAGTATTAAGTACCAAACTTTGAGTCCTAGTTGTCAGCCCCAAACCCTTTGTCTCTATTTCCTTTATATGGACAGTGGGTGATCCCATATCTTGATGAAGTAGAGATTTCCTAGAAAGCTCTGCAGTTGTTATTTCTTGTTTTTTCTTTTCACCTTTAAGTGAAAAACATAGAAATGTGTAGTTCTTATGATAGACTGCTCTCTGAGAACCAACCGAAATACAGAGGTCTGTCAGATAAATGGCTACCAGGTGATTCATTCTTTGGTCACAGTAACTCATGAAGTGAAGAAAACAGTATTAATGGCCTTCACTAGAGAGGCTTTGTTGTAGAAAGAATGCTAAATTTGGAGTCACAGTTCAGTCACCTCCTACCTTTGTGACCTGAAGTATGTCCTTTAACTGCTCTGGACCTCAGTTTCCTCACCTATAAAATGAAAGTTTTCAACTAAATGATATCTAAGATCCCTTTTAGATCTAGCTCTATGATCCTATAGACCCTCCTTCTGCTTTCACACTGACAGAGATGGAGTCTTAGAAAAAAAAATGGTGGTGGGGGCAGAGAGTGTTAAGAATGACACAGTATTTAGACTATCTGTATACATTAACTCTAGGAAATCTAAAGGTGAGATCTTTGTACAGTGAATGAACTGATGCTGTCATTATCATCATGAACCCTGTCATTTAATACATAACACCCTAAGGTTTGCAAAATACCTTACATACCTTATCTCATCTGATATATGACTGGGAAGAAATGAACCACATCAATAATCACACTGTCTTTATAAATGAAACCAGAAGGCAAAAGGTAGTTTCAGCTAAATGAAAGAATGGCTCACACATTCTCAAGAAGCAAACAAAGGAGCTGTCAGAATTAGTGTCATCAAGGAAAAAGAGAATCAGCAAGATTTGGCAACTTGGTTGCCAAATATTTCCTGTATATGTGTCTTTCTCCCCACTTATACAGTTATCATATTAGGATAGGTCTTCATTATCTCTCACTCAGACCAAAAGGTCTCCAAAGTGGAGGCTATGGTTCAGGGCTGTGTCAGAGACAGCTCCTACTGGCTAGTGAGAGACGATTGTTAAATTTTCAGTGTGGACATTTATTCCTTAGAAAACAGCAAGCTAGGGGCAGTTACTTGGCACAATGGATAGAGCACCAGCCCTGAAGTCAAGAGGACCTGAATTCAAATCCGGCCTCAGACCAAACACATGACATTTACTAGCTGTGTGACCCTGGTCAAGTCACTTGACCCCAATTGCCTAAGAACAAACAAACAAACAAACAAAAAACCAGCAAGCTACAAAATGGGGCTTGATTTATTGTTGGTTGTCTAAACTTAAGAAAGAGATGGAGAAAATGTTAATAATGCAAATTAAACTTAAAAGTGTATCTTGGGTATTTGGTTTCAGAAAGCCAGTTGTTAAACATCTACCTGCACATCACTGCAGTGTGGCTTGATCCCAAGGGGTAGGTGATCAACCAATCAAAGAGTGGGATTTGGGTTGAATTCTACCCTTCCCACAATAGACAAGTTATATTCTTGTCTCCCACACAAGTACATCACTACCTTCAACGTTCTATCCCATGAACCTCTTCCTACATCTGGTCTTCCCTGGCTGCACCTGGAGTGGGCCTCTGGGGCAGGAAGGCTATAACTTAACCAATAAGCTGTTGTTCCAAGACAGCTGCAGCAGTTACCCAGGCAAATTTCTACTCACTCACCTCCCCCACAGACCAGAGTCCCTACATCTTGCCCCCAGATTACCACATGAGTAGGCTTTGCACTCTGGGGCAGTGACCGGTGACAAAATACTGTTCCCCACCCCTCACCAAAAAAACCCCTAAGAAGATACACATTTCATTTTTTAGTGGAAAAGGATGACTAGTAAGTATGAACAGCCATGGGTAGGTGACAGTTACATCATCTTTCTCCCAAACCCATGTCTCCTCTAAACTTCCTCGTTTCCAGGGCACTCAACGCCATTCTTTCAGGCGTATTAACTTTCTTTTCCTTGACTCCCTCTTCAATTGAATTGTCCTTTTCAAAGTTACCCATAATCCTATAATTGATGAATCTGAAGACGTTCTCTCAATCCTAATTCTTCCTGGTTTCTTTGTAACATTTGACACAGTTAACCACCCTGGTCTGGATATTTTCTCTCATTAATCTGTATTTTTTAGGACACTGCTCCAATACTCTCAACAGGATTAGGCTCTCTGTAAATGGCTCTGGCTGCCATCAATGGCTTTCCCCTCCTCAAGTGGAGGTGAGGGTCCCTTACAACCCAGTTCTATTTAACCACTACCAGTCGGATTTGTTTTTTTACACAGCAATATTTACTTCAGAAGGTATAATAAAAATATTCAAACTATTTCCCCTAACAGATGGGAGGCATAATCCCTGCCCCTTTCTTCCCCTTTGTATTGCCTCAGTCTTTAGAGAGGGGAAGATTAGGCTCATAGCTTTCCACAGAGCATAGTTCCAGTTCCAAGCCCCAAACCCCGCCTCAGACTTAAATCCCAGGCACCCTGGCTTCTCAGGACTTCCATGTTGAGCTGGCTGGCTACACCATCTCACCTGCAATCTTTTTTCCAAGGTCACCATTTCTGGTCCATGGGGATCACTTCTAGCACCCGAAACTGGGAAGGATAAATGACACAGAAGAGAAACAAATATCCCCAGGCCCATTTCTCAGATCTAGTGTAAAAGAGGGAGAGGGAGGGAAGGAAGTCCTTCCCCTCTAACCAGTTCAGGTCATGGTAGCTGTGCTCTGAGTAAACTGTGGTCTTCATCCTTTGGATGAAGCCTATAAGAGTAGCTAAAAGCAGAGCAACATAAAGCAGAGTGACTGGCTCAGTCTCAAAAGTTTTAAAAACTCAAGTAGCCAATCACAGGAGGCTACCCCCAGCTCATGTGATAATGGCTGCAGGGGCCTCAACATTAGACAAACTGGACACGGCCAGACAAGCCTGGGTAAGGTAGGAAGGGGCCAGGTTGTGAAGGGCTTTGGATTCCAAGCAGTAGATTTCATATTTGATATATGTAAGTGATAAGTAGCCACTAGATAACTGAATAGGGGAGACCACATGGTCAGAATGAATGCAGAAGCATAATATGGTTCTATAAGAATAACATCAGGGGGCAGCTAGGTGGTGCAGTGGATAGAGCACCAGCCCTGAAGTCAGGAGGACCTGAGTTCAAATTCGGCCTCAGACCAAACACTTGACACTTACTAGCTGTGTGACCCTGGGCAAGTCATTTAACCCCAATTGCCCCCCCCAAAAGAAAATTTAAAAAAAAGAATAACATCAGGAATACTAAGATTCAGAATGAGCTACAATTGATGAGGAAAGTTAGAGACAATTGGGAAAAAGAAGAGGATCAAGGAAGAGATAAGACCATTTCTCAGGGTGGTTGGGATAACTGGTGACAGAAAAGACAGAGATGCTCAATCCTTATAAATTTAGGAGGCTGATCAGAGGAGTCTCCCCAGTGAGATCACAGTGTATGGGCCAATGTTTGGAAGCAACTGAAGGGTGTCTCTTCATGGAATGTGAGCATTTCCACTGGTTCTTGCTGATGGGTTTTCAGAGGATGGAGATTCCTCCTGATTGACTGCCCATCTATATGGTCTATAAAATGGAGTTGTGAGAGCCAACTCCTTTCTCTCTCTCTCTCTCTCATCTCATCTCCCTCTCTCTCTTTCTTTCTCTGTCTCTTCCTTCCTTCACTACCACCACCTCCACTCTCCATTTGCCTTGCTCCTTCTCCTGGAGTGCATCCAGGCTGTCTCGTCTCAGGAGGTACTGTGCATTATGTCTTGCAATTGGAATAGCTATACAGCTACATGAGTGAAAGGAATGGCCCCACAGCAACTCAGGACTGGTTCAGTCAATCCATTAGCTAGAGGAAGAGGATATGAACAGCCAGAACATGCTGATGAAATAGAAAATGGCCTCATAGAGTTCTAAGATACAATCCCAGCTATGGGCCACTAGGACAAAGGATAGGTTACTTTCAATCACTAAGCACTGAGTATTCAATAAAACAAATAAAATAGTCTCTACCTTCAAGGAGCTTATAGTTTATCCAGGCAGATGGAAATTATTAGATTGGAATAAATGCCACTCACCAACCCATCAGGAGCTACTAGTGGGGTTGGGGGTGAGAGGTGCTAGGGGAACTTTCCATGAAGTCAAAGAAGTGAAATTGTGGTTCACCCACTGTTCCTGCGTTATTTTTGCCTGGACTAGTAAGACCATAAAGCAATACACTGAAGAAAGAATAATGGTTCTCAAATCTTTTTTTGCTCATAACAAAGAAATAAGGAATTATGGCACACTGAGTGTTTAAAAGTCTGCAACACTATGGGAGAATCAAGATACTTGAGCATGCTCAGATTCCATTCAATAAAAGCAGCTGTTTTTGTTGAGTTCTTCATGAGTTCAAGGTCTGATAAGTTTTGAGGCTAGTGAATACATGCAATAGATAAGCTTTATTTAGTTTGCTAATGCTATGCTTACCATAAAAATATGCTGGTTAAACAAAATTGTTTATACTTCTATCTACAATAACATAATGTCTAAAATTTTGTGGCATACCTAATTAAACTAGTGGCACACTAGTGCCTTTGAGAACTACTGATATAGACTGCCTAGTTGTGTTGGATGGTAGATCACAAGTGACAATTGTATTCCAGTTGTTCTATGAGAGACATTTGCAAAATATACCTCTTCAGTTGTTGCAGGGGTGAAGAATCTGGTGACTGTTTAAAGACTACTCTGGTAGGAGTAACATCTACCAAGACTGGAAAACACTTCCAAACTAGTTTTTCCTTTGTTGTTGTTTGTCCTTTGTTCTCAAAGAGGACCATGACATCGGGGAGGTGATACCATGATCTGCAAGTGAATTGGATTTAAGTGAGGCGGGGCTGTGCAAAGTCACCAGCCTTACTCTCTCCTCTGGAGCCATCTGGGTCCAGTTGCAAGATATAGATCAGTTTGAATGGAGATGGCCATGGATGAAGGGGGAGACCTTGGCCTTTTTAAGTTAAGGTCTTTCCAATGTCTCAGTTTGACTGAGGCAACACCCATTAAGGCAGTAAAACTGTTCTAGAGATTTAATTGGTTCAGGAGACCAAGGCTGGACCCATTGAAATAACTTCCCAGCTGCCTAAAAAGCTCAGCACTTGAGTGGTTGGGGCCCCTCAGTTTTGATAGACTCTTTACTGCCATTTGTGTTAACATAACTGACTGGGTAGATCTCCATATGGAAATAAGAGGAGCTACTTCCAACTGAATCAATGCTGAATCCTTGCTGGTTACTGTAGCTTTTGTTAAGTAAACTTCTTTTTGTAAAATATTATATAACCCAAGGTTTAGGCCTGCTCATTTGCATAAGACTCTTCTTATTGGTGGAAAGAATGATTACTCAGTGATCTATGCCTGAATGAGGGACAGAGTTGGGGTGGGAGGAGCTTGGGAGAAGAGAGATGTTTTGTTTTATGGACTAGAGAGGATGCAGGTGGTTCCAGGCTCTCATTAAAGAGATGCCCCTGGAGGGATAGGAACAGTTTGGGAAGAAGCCAACATGTAGAGCCAGCTCCTCAAGCATGTCCCTGACTCTCAGCTTGCCCTATTAGAAATTTCAGGGGAATTTCCCCTTGGGTGAGAACAAAGGTTGTTTCTCACAGTTGAGCTGAGATATCTCACTCCTGATGGAGGAACTCATTCACTCTGTGTATTATCTCACATATTTTAATCTAATCTGCATAACTTCTCTGATTTCTGTTTACTATTAGCTTGAATAAATGGATTTATTCACTGTTTATTATTGTGATAATTTTTGCGTGATAGCATTTGGAGCAAAGGGATTCAAGCCTTTGGATACAGCTTGGGGCATTACTTCCCATTAAGAGATAGTGACCAGGAGGGTGGCTTGGACCTAAAAATCATTTCCCCAGCCTGGTTGGTTGGTTGTTGTCCTTTGTTCTGGAACAGGACCGAAATGACATTACTATGTTAGAGTCAAGTTACAATTGATCCGATTGTGGCTGATCAGACCAATATGAGCTCAGAATGCTCTACCACAGGTCGGGCACAAATAGTCCATGTGAACATTTGGGGTGGATTCTCTAAATTTGCACATCTCACATCTGCTTTGAGCTACTTCAATTCTGTTTTGCTCATAGAGCACAGCAACTTCTCTGATGAGGGCATGCCAAACTGGGAGGTCCTGTGCTAGTATCTCCCATGTCACACAATCAATTTCTAAGTTCTTAAGAGAGACCTTGAGAGTGTCCTTATATCACTTCTTCTGACCACCATGTCAGCACTTGCTCTATATGAGTTCTCCATAAAATAGTCTTTTAGGCAAGCATACGTTTGGCATTAGAAACAACATGGCCAGTATTATTTAGAAGGAGTAAACGGATATGATTCTAGTCTGATATGCTCTTAGTTGAGCAGAGCCAGTCTTGTCACCCCAATCTCCTGCTCTTATCCAAGAAGGAATTAACCCTTGGAGAGGGGTGGGAGAAATTTCAGAGATGACTATTTCCACATGGTTTGTCTAAGATCTACAAATATCCTAGCCTGCTCCAGAACATTTAGTATGGCTATTAGGTTTGTATTAGAATAACCTCATGGCTGATATTTGTGTTATAAAATTTGGGAAGGGCAATGTGGAAGAAAGGGAGCCCTGGGTGATTAGGTGATTGAATAGAAGAGCATGGCATACTGTGTGTCAATACTTAAAGAAATTAATTCAGATTATTCACTTGAAAGTCAAATACCGATGCTGAAGTTTAAATACTTTGACCACATAATGAGAAGATAGGACTCATTGGAAAAGATTCTGATGTGGGGAAGGATTGAAGACAAAAGAAAAAGGGGACAGCAGAAGATAAGATGGATAGATATTGTCATGGAAACAATGAACATGAACTTGGACCGACTTTCAGAGAGAGTGGAGGATAGAGGGGTGCTATGCTATATCACAGACATGACTGAACAACAATAAAAAATAGGGCTGTGACCTCTGCATAGGCATGAAAGTTGAAAAGATTTCATCTTTGCCGGGGGGCATTCTTCCTGGGTTTTGTGATTTCCCTTCCAGATCTTTGAGTGTGGTGGCAGTGAGCTGTCAGGCTCACCTTATTAGGGACAGTTTCTAGCCATTATACCCTAGCAGACTGGAGCTGAAGTACCTATAGGTTGACCTGAAGAGCTGAAGACCAGAAACTAGTAGGAAGTGGCAGGAAATCTGAAAATAGAATAGAGTTATGAGATATGTGTGCTGGAGTACAGGTTTGGCTTCTCCCCATCTTTTCGTTGTCTTTCAGATTCAGATTTCTCGATTGCCATGTAAGAGACTAGGGTGATTAACACCTGCCCTTGGACTTGAACTTGCTGGTAGCCATTCAGGCAAGTGAAGATTGACGTTGTGATTGAGACCTTCCAGGCTGGGACTGCTACTGCTGAGGTCTACCTGAGATCTGCAACTGTCAAGGAGACCTAGACTTTGGAGGATATATGGGTAATGAAACGTGGAGGAATGACTCTGAATCCCAAACATGACAGCTGTTGAGAATTCCATTGGCTGAGATTCCATTCCCATCCCTTGTCCTCTGCTTTTAATTTTTGTAGTTTGTGATCTAGACTTGAGGCTCTAGACACACATATACCTCTCCTCTTCCATAAGCTGCATGTGTTGGTGGTTTAGGAATTTCCTTCTACTGCTTTCAAAGACCTGGAAGGGAAAGCAAAGAAAAGCATTTCAGAGATGGTTGGAGGTGACTGGTTCCATGAAAGAGTACTTTTAATTTTTTTTTCCTTTTGTTTTCTCTGTGATTGATGTTATGTAAGCACAATATGTTGAGTATCTGAATCCCATGAATGGGGAGAGTCAAGACAAGGGAGAAAAAATTTCAATGTAGAGTAGGGACTCTAGAACTGTAGATTTTCTATTTGAAAAATATTCTTTTTCATCCCTTAGATAACTCCATACCTGGCCCATGTAGGGCACTTGGTGTTGGGAAAACAAGGTAGGCATTTTCAGGTTAAGCATCCTCTGGTGGCTAATGGAAATAATGTAGCTTTTAGGAAAGTTGTCCCTCTCTGGGGAAGGGAACAGAGGGTGACTCAAGGAGAGCACTAACTGGTGGACAGCTCAGATATTGTACTTCACTGGATAATTCTTATAGTGATATACTGACATCGTATATGCTAAAGGAAAGCAGCATGTCTTATCTGGACTACTTACACTACAGAGTGATACTACTGCAGTGAACCAAATGCCATATAGGGAGACATACATAACAGCACCATTTCTTTGCAGCTGGTGTGCATAGATCATTCTCTGGAATGAGATCAAAGCAATGTGAGCAACATTGTAACGGTGATGGACCTTTTCACTTAGCACACACAGTCCTACTCAACAGGAACAAATGGACTTCCAGAGTACTGAAAGTATAATGAGAAGTTTTTCTCTGTATACAGCTTCTTTGCCAGGATTAATTTTGACCAAGGTTAAGATTTTTGAGAGCAAGCTATTCAAGGAAGTGCTTTACTTGGCAGGAATCAAGGAGGCTACAATTATACCATCCCACTCCCAAAGAAGACTTAAGCTAGAGCATTTTAATTGTACCCTACTGAACATTCTGGGGACACTGAGGCTTAACAGAAGTATTGGGGCAGCTAGGTGGCACAGTGGATAGAGCTCCAGCCTTAGAGTCAGGAGGACCTGAGTTCAAATGCGGCCTCAGACACTTGACCCTTACTAGCTGTGTGACCTCGGGCAATTCACTTAATCCTGATTGCCTCACCAAAAAAAAAAAAAAGCAAAAAAAAAATTGGAAGAAGTATTGTTGCAGTCAGCATGTATTCTTCTTAATGCATGCCAAGAATGATGCCACAGACATTTGGATAATTAGACAAAAGCCACCGATGGCTATTGTCTTGTTCTTTGAAGTCCCCAAGGATGGGAAAGATAATGGTGATTCACAACTGGCACACAGCTTGCAGAGAGAGATCAGCTAATGGAGGTCTATTGACTAGCTATGTCTTGATCTGATGTCAGAAACTCCAGCCAGCAAGTAGAATCTTGTTATTAAACTGCAGCGTCCCTGAAAAAAGATTAGACAGTAGGCTTGTGGAGGACTTCTTATGCCAACTGGTGGAAAAGTTAGGTAAAGGTACAAAATAGCTCCAGTGAATGATCAGGGCCCTGTAATGATAATGTATCACAACTTCATGTTGCCCATGGTAGCATTAGTTGAATTTTCTATTAGCCAGGAGAATAGGAGCATGGGAGTACAAGTAGTCAGAAAATTGTTTTGGATTATAGCTGATCCTACACAGGAGGGACCTATCTGCCAGTTGCAGATGTATAGTTGATGCCAGATAATGACCCAGACAGGGAGAATTTGGGTCAAAGTCCAAATGAAAGGAAAGCTGGATTTTGGTGTTCTCTCTCTTTTAAAAAAAAATGGTATTTTATTTTTATTGTCCTCCAGTTACATGTAAAAACAATTAAAAAATTTTTTTATTAATTTATTTTGATTTACAACTGTACAAATATCATCTTCCCATGTAGGAATGTAAACAGTTTAACCTTATTAAGTACCTTATGATTTCCCTTTCCTATTTACCTTTTTATGCTTTTCTTGCTTGAGTCTTGAAATTTAAAGTCAAATTTTCTATTCAGCTTTGGTCTTTTCATCAAGAATGCTCGAAAGTCCTCTATCTCATTGAATGTCCATTTTTTCCCTTGAAAGATAATACTCAGTTTTGCTGGGTAGGTGATTCTTGGCTCCTTTGCCCTAGTTCCTTTGCCCTCTGTAATATCATATTCCAAACCCTCCGATCCTTTAATATAGAAGCTGCTAAATATTGTGTTTATCCTGACTGTGGCTCCACCATCCTTGAATTGTTTCCTTCTGGTTGCTTGCAATAACTTCTCCTTGACCTGGGAACTCTGGACTTTGGCTATAATGTTTCTGGCAGTTTTCATTTTGGGATCTCTTTCAGGAGGTGATCAGTGGATTTTTTCCATTTTTATTTTATCCTCTGGTTCTAGAATATCAGAGCAGTTTTCCTCGATAATTTCTTGAAAGATGATGTCTAGGTTCTTCTTGATCATGGCTTTCAGGTAGTCCAATAATTTTTAAGTTATCTATCCTGGATCTATTTTCCAGGTCAGTTATTTTTCCAATGAGACATTTCACATTGTCTTCTATTTTTTCCTTCTTTTGGTTTTGTTTTATTGTTTCTTGATTTCTCATAAAGTTATTAGCTTCCATGTGCTCTATTCTAATTTTTAAGGAATTATTTTTTCCAATTTTTAAAAAAATTAAAATTTATTTTTAGTTTTCAACATTCACTTTCATAAGCTTTTAAGTTTTAAATTTTCTCCCCTTCCCTGCCTGTCTCCCTCCCCAAGATGGCATGCAATCTGATATAGGCTCTACATATACATTCCTACTAAACA
>NW_020954684.1:285934-292871 GCF_900497805.2 Vombatus ursinus
TATCCGAGTTAGGCATTGCACAACATGGCTGTTACCGTGTACAACATTCTCCTAGTTTTGCTCACTTCACTCAACATCAGTCTGTACAAGTCTTTCCTGGTTTTTCTGAAGTCCAGTTGCTCATCATTTCTTACAGCACAATAGTATTCCATGACCTTCATATACCACAACTTTTTCAGCCATTCCCCAATTGATGGGCATCACCTCAATTTCCAATTCTTTGCCACCACAGAAAGAGCTGCTTTAAATATTTTTGTACATGTGGGAAGGAATTATTTTCTTCACTGAGCTTTTGGAACTCCTTTTCCATTTGGCCAATTCTGCTTTTTAAGGCATTCTTCTCCTCACTGGCTTTTTGGACCTCTTTTACCATTTGACCTAGTCTGTTTTTTAAGATGCTTTTTTTCCCCAGTATTTTTGTGTCTCCTTTACCAAGTTGTTGACTCATTTTTCGTGATTTCTTGCAGCACTCTCATTTCTCTTCTCAGTTTTTCCTCTACCTCTCTTACCTGATTTTCAAAATCCTTTTTGAGCTCTTTCACGGCCTGAGACCAATTCATATTTTTCTTGGAGGCTTTGGATTAGGAGCTTTGACTTTGTTGTCTTCTTCAGAGTATGTGTTCGATTTTCCTTGTCACCATAGTAACTTTCTATAGTCAGAGTTTGCTCATTTCCCCAGCCTATTACTTGACTTTTAACTCTTTGTTAAAGTAGGGCTCTGCTTCCAGGGTAGAGGACTCACTGTCCCAAGCTTCAGGGGTTTTATGCAGCTGTTTTCAGAAATAGTTACAGGGACCTGTAAGTTTTCAGTTCTTCCAAGGTGGCACGATCTAAGGGGAGGTGTTTTTTACTCTCCTGGCCTGTGCTTTGGTCTGCGAGTGACCATAAGCACTCTTTTCTGCCATGGAACTGTGAGAAGGATCCTCCCTCCACTGTGGCCACAAGGTCTGCTATGCTAGTGCTCCTCCTTGCCCTTGTACTGCCACCCAATCCTGTGACCCAGATCGGAATATGGGTAAAGCAACAGAGTCCTCCAGTGCTAGCAAAAAGACCCCCATAATCTTCTTCTGACCAGTTGACCCTTACCGTCTCTGGGCTGAGAGCTGGTCACCGCCACCGCTGCTGACTCAGTCACTTCCAAGGCCGTCTCCTGGTTTGCTGTGGTCAGGGTTGTGCTGGTTTGGCCTGCACTGGACTGCCCTCCTCTCTCATCCTGTTGCAACAGACTTTTCCTGCAGACCATCCAGGCTGTCTTAGGCTGTAAATGTGTTTCACTCTGTCTTTTTGTGGGTTCAGCTGCTCTAGAATTCGTTTAGCATCATTTTTAAAGGGTATGTGGAGGGGTTTGGTGGAGGGGTTTGGGGGAGGGTTCAGGCGAGTCCCTGTCTTTACTCTGCCATCTTGGCCCCACCTCCAGGTGTTCTCTTGAGGTTTGGGGAAAGATGCCAAGACTTCCTAGCCTGAAGCAAAAGAAAGCAGAAAACAAGCATTTATTAAGTGCCCACCATGTGCCAGGCACTGTTCTAAGTGCTTTACAAATGTCTCATTTGATCCTTCCAACAACCTTGAGAGGTTAGCTTCTATTATTATCTCTATTTACAGTTGAAGGACTGAGGCTAGCTGAGGTTAAGTGACTTGCCCAGGGTCACACAGTAAGTGTCAGAGGCTGGATTTGAATTCAGGTCCAGTGCTCTATTCACCTTACCACCTAGCTGTCTCTGGAGCTGCGTATTATGGAAGGGGGTAGTGGAAAAGGAATCTGTGGTCTGTAACCTGTGCTCAGGAAACGGAAAAAAGCAAGTTGTCCGCTCTTTTTTATAAGCCCAACACAAAGAAGGTAGTATCTTCCATAACAGTCCCTGCCAGTCAATTCTTTCCCAGTCACGGAGACCCATCTTCCATGAGATGCCAAGGAGCATGGTCATACCCTCCATAGGAAGATTTAGTCAAAGGCTTACCATCTTGTAAGCTCAAGTTGATTAGGCAACTCCCCAGGCTAGAATAAGCAGATCCCAGGCCCTTTTGAATGCACCAATCACAAACAGCCAGAGGATATGCTTATGAATTCATCAATCTTTCTAGCTGTTTCTGACTTCCTTCCATGACCCCAGTGGGGGTGTCTAACCAGCCCGCATCAAGCAGGCAGGAAGCAGAGAGCACCATCACCTAGGAAGGTGTTGCCTCACCAGTTTGATGCCTCAGATGTCCTCAGTGTCCATCCCCTGACCCTTCCATCTTGGGGTCTGACTGTCAAAGGACCAGACAGGGGAAGACTGGAACTGAATATCCTAAAGCATGAATTTAGAGTTAGACCACTGTGGCTTCCTCTCCCCCAGTGCAAATATATATTTTAAAATAGAGGGTTCCCTTACAGGCCAGAGTCGCTGGGCAAAAACCTATTGCTTCCTGTCCTCTCCCAGAGGAGGAGCATCAGCTCCTCTGAAGGGTGGTGGGGGTGAGGGTGCTGGGGAAACCTTTCTGAGGAAGTGAGGAGAGGGCTGCCTTTGTTGACTGACAGTTTCTGCCACAGCCACAGCTGCAGGTGTCAGCTGCCTCAGCCATCTTGAGATCTTAGGCATTCGACTACTCAGATCTCTAATGGGTGAGGGGTGGGGAGGCCCTAAGAACAGGGAGGGAGCAATGAGTCTGGGAAAGGATCGAGTGGTGTTCAGAAAGATGTGTATGTTTGCACTGGGGGAAAGGAGTCAGAATTTGAGGCAGTCAGGATCAGCTCTTCTTGGTGATGCGAAAGGAATCCCCATCTGGTCCAGTCTTAGCCAGTATCTCCCACTCTAGCCTTTACAGAGGAATCCAGGCACAGCTACTGTTTGGTAAAACACCAAACACAGACAGCTTCACCTGGAGGCCTTTTATTTTCCCTCTTTACAGGTTCTTGTCTCCTGTCTAACTAACAACCTAAATCTTGAGCTTGAAAATTCTTTCAATTAGCTGTATCAATGCTAGCTGCCCCTCCAGGCCAGGAAAACCTGAGGATCTAGGAGTAGGGGCACCTGGTTCTACTCTCTGACTTTTCCCACCTTAGTTTCCAAACACTTTCGTCTCCTCCCACCTCCTCCATCTTGGAACACCATGAATCTTCAAAATTCGTAGTAATGAGGCAGTAGTCCATTATTAAAAAGCCTCCTGAAACTCAAAAGCATATGGAAGTGATTGTTGATAAATCAAAATAAATTAATAAAAAATTTTTTTAAAAAGCCTCCTGGAAGCCCTGGAAAAAGCATTGTCCTATCCCCCAACTTCCAGGAAAAGGAAGCAATGGATATGTTCTTTGGTCTACTTGGACAACCTATGATGAAAGAGGTGAAGCATCAGGGTCCAGGAAGGCCTACTGGATCCCTAGTGGGACAGCCACTACAGAGCATTTGGGTATGTTGGCTATGAAGCAGCTTCTTGGTGTGACTGGCCTTGCTGACAACCTTCTCATAAAGTATAAAAAAACACTAATAAGTCCATAGGCAGATGGCCCATCAATCACCCTGGGATAGTTCTAGAGATGCTCCTAATCCTTTTTCTTACTCCTACATGCATATATTCCTTTCTTCCGAGATTCTTGTTTTCCTAGAAGCCCAGTCCAGATGACGGTGTCAATGTCTTTGTGTTTTGCAATTTTATTGAAATGCTGATAACTGTAGGTTTCTATTCTCCATTTGGTCAACTTTTCCCTTAACTCAAGCTATTTCACTTTGACATTTACTCTGAGTCTTGAACATACAGGAATATTAAGGGGTGGGGACCCAAGCTAGAGAGGTGACGTGCAGGGCTAGGCTAGGCCTAGGAGTTTGGAGAGCACTTCACTGACGGATTTCCTGTCTTTCATCACTCCACTGCAGTCTTGACAGATGGCAAAACCTTCTCCCTATTGTATTTCTGGGTAAAAAGCTCCAAGTTCTCATGAGGACATACCTGCATCAATCAGTGGACCAGATACTGATCAAAAGGGGAGGAAAAAAAAGACAACTTGAGGTAAGACAGACAGGAGTTCCACTTTTCATTCCTAGGTTGAGGGATCTAAGTATGGGTGAGGGAAATAAGAAAATATCATCAGATCTTAGATCCAGAGCTAGAAAAGCCCTTAAAGGTGATAAATTCATCCTCTCTCCCCCACCCTTTTACTGATAAGGAAACTGAGGCCTGGAGAAATGGTGGGGAAACTGGGATGAAGAGGGAGGGTCAAGGAATAGGAATCTCTGGTGACTGGAGGACTTTCCAGGGCAGGAAAGGCAAAGAAAGAAGCATACCTACAGGAGAGGAGGGGGTGGTGAAAGGGAAAGAAAGGAGTGGAAATTCAATGTTTAGTGCCGGTTCTTGGAAAGAGAAGGCAAGAATTAAGATTGAGAAGGAAGGAGGTAGAGAGAAAAAAATAGGTATGGTGGGGCAGGAGAAGGTGCATATAAATGGAAGACACCGAGAGTGAGGAGGAGAGAGGAGAGGAAAGCAGAGGAGAGGAGAGGAAAGAAGAAGAGAGGAGAGGCGCCTGCTTCTGTAGTCATATATTTGGTATTTTGGAGTGGTAGAGATGATATGCCATAGTGTGGTGAAGACACTGATGAACTGAAGTCAAAGGCCTGGGGTTCAAATGCTATTTACTACCTTTGTGATGTTGAAAAAAACACTTTACTCTTTTAGGTCTTCAATTTCCTTTCCTATAAAATGCAAGAGTTTGTAGGATCATAGATTCAGAACTGGAAGGGGCCTTAGAAGCCATCCAATGGAATCCCCTCATTTTACAGACAAGAAAATTAAAGACAGAGAGGTGTTAAATGGCTTTTGACTAAGTTCAAACAGGTAGTTTGTAGCAGGGCCAGCTTATGGACCCAAGTTCCTCTGACGCCAAATCCCTCACTCTTTCCACTGCCTTCTTTGGACTAGAAGGTCATGAAAGGCTCTTCCAGCTTTCAATCCTGTGATTTTAGGCTTCTTCCCCAGCTGGCTCCTACAAAGTAACAGCTTTCTGCCTCTGCTTCCTAATTCTTTCCTCCAGACTGAAGCCAGTTCAGTTCCTGAGGCCTGATGCTCCCCAGCTCCAATCCTGACTCCCTTTAAAAAAACTAACTTTAATTTTTTTTGTTATTCTGAAGTTGAAAATTATGAACAAGTACAAATATTTTCATATATACCAAACAGAAAAAGAGGATTATATATGAAACCATGAATCTATTACATCCACTAACATTTTTTTAAAAATAAAATAAATTCAACATATTCATTTCAAAGTTGTTGTGCTTGTCTGTTTCTCCTTCAGAACCTCATTCTGTTCTCTTCTGTGATTTAAAAAATGTTACAATGAACTCTTTTTTTTTTGTCTTTTCTTTCTTTTGACCTCAGGATCGACAGTCCCCCTCTTCCCTTCTAACCCTCCCCCTAGTAAACAAAACACCTTCTCTTCTAACAAATAAGCAGTATCAAGCAAAACAAGCCCACACTTTGGGCATTTCTGGAAATGTACATCTCAGTTTTTTCCTGAAGTCCCCTATCTCTCTGTCAGATGGTGGTCAGTATGCTTTATCATCAGTCTCACCTTCTTTTAACAGGCTAATTCTGGGAGGGCATCCAAGGAGAACACGTCTACTCTTGAGAAACAAGGAATATCCATATTCCCTATTTCAGGGCTCTCCCTCACTGCAATTAGGTCAACTCTGCTTTTAAAATAGGGTCAGGACTAGAATTTAATAGTCTAGAGTTCTGGCCCTGCCTGGGATGCACTTACACCCTCGGCAGATCAAAGTTCGGGGCTGAGAAGTACAGACCTCGGGAGGCAGGATTTGGAAGTGAGCATTTCATCTTGGGCTCATTTTCCTATGAAATGCTAGATTTTTGTCCACTAGACACAAAATGGCTGCAACCAGGTCCTACTTGTCCGGGTTAGAAACAGTTTAGAACTCTTCGCCTTTGCTCCCTCTAGAAAAACCAAACATAGCACAGATGGGAAGGGGGTAGGTAGGGATAGCAAACCTTCGGCCTCGAACATCCCCCGATTTCTGTGAAGTTTGGATTCGGTCAAAGGGCCACACTTGAGGACCTAGAGGGCCACATGTGGCCTCAAGGCCGCAGGTTCCCCACAGGGGTAGGGGAAGCAGGATAGATAGATCACTCCTTGAGTGGAGGAGGTCAATTTGGAGATTATCTTAAGTACAAAATACCTCCGGCTTCAAACGGACAACAGTTGAAAAATAGACTCCTCTGACACGGTGCCCTGGGCCTTGTTGCTAAGTGAAAAGGAGATGGAATGGTTGGCAGACCACAGGATGGGAAACCAGATTCCTTTTCTGAAAGGCACAGATCAGGTGGGGGTGGGGGACAGCAGGGCTGAGGGGAGGAGGACTCTGATCTCAGCTCGGTTCCTCTGGGGACTAGGCAGGGTATGAGGGGTGGTGGTGGTGGGGCTGTACCCCCCTCAAGTGGGTGTCGGAGGCAAAGGAGAGGATGGTAGAGGTTGCAGCAACTAGACCACAAAGATCCCTTCAGAGGGATCGTGGTCTCTAGGAAGTTCACCTAAATCAAACCAGTAAGGGGAAGGTGGTTGATATTTGTGTGTGAGGGAGACTGGGGGCACATCTCATGGTAGGGGTAAGGGGGTAAATGGGCGGTCATAGGGAGGAGATAAAAGTGCCTGTGGGGTTATATACAGATGCTGTGGTGAAGCTGTGCCCTTTTCCTCTCCCCTAAGCCTGCTTCCCCCCCCCAGCCCCCGCTCCCAGCCCCAGGGACTGGGGACACAGTGCCAGACAGCCTGTGTATGTGTACATATATTTCTATAAACATAAATGTGAGTGTTTTATTATCTCTTCTGTTTCTTTGTGCTCCTTCTGCCCCTTTTCATTTTGGTTCCCATTCTTTATTTGGTCTTTGCCTCTATATTGCATTCTCTCTCTCTCTCTCTCTCTCTCTCTCTCTCTCTCTCTCTCTCTCTCTCTCT
>NW_020954684.1:292910-301791 GCF_900497805.2 Vombatus ursinus
GAATTGTGTGATTGCATGGGGCTTGAGTATGCGCATTGTGTGATGTATGTATATATATCTATTGTTTTAATGAGCTACTCTGGGGCTCTCTATCTTTATCTCTCCCTAGACTTCCTTGCCTTCTCTCTCCATCTGTCCTTTTCCCTTTGTGCATGTGTACCCCTCCCTCTGTCACCTCCCCTGCCCTCTATCTCCTAGGCCCATATCTGAATCGTGGAGTTTTAAGTTGTTGTTGTGGTGGTTGTTTTCAGTTCGAAGACCTGTTTCAGATCAAAGCTTATCAAATGTCTGGGTTCCTACTAGGGAACTGGATGGTGTTTACAGACAAGAGAAAGAAAGAACAGAGTGGCAGCCGGAGATGGGGTTGCTAAGAATGGAGCAGAGGGGCTGGGGCTTAGAGCAAGGCTGGGTGGCGCAGCCTCTTGAAGTAGGAGACAGAAATGCAGTCGCAGAGAGTTCTAGGTATCAGCATCAAAAAGCATAGATGCAGGCAGACTCACTTAGGGCCAGACAGAGACCCTTGGCTAGATACACCAGAGCTCACATATGCATATCTGAGGACGAGGGCTGAGGAGCAGTGGGGCACAGGATGTATAGTCTATCTCCAAGGTGGCTGGAGATTGTAAGAATCAAAGACCTCTCTCTGGGGCCTCCCAGGCTCAGCGGAAATGTGAGCTCCAGGCCCTCAGCAGAGGCAAACAGGCAGCTGGAGAACCTTAGCCTCTGGTGAGCCCTGGGCCCAGAGGTGGCAGAGAAGACAACTCCCACACAGATCCAGGGACTACGGGCCCTGGAGTGGGGGAGGTGCAGGCTTAGAAGGAGAGTGGAAAATGTGCACCCCTCTTCAAGGAGGAGGATTGGGGGTTGAAAGACAATAACCCAATGTGAAAGGAGGGAAGGAAAGAGGCAATCTCCAAGCTAGAAAGTTCTTCCTCCCTCCCCCACAACCTGTCTAGCATCCAATATCCATCCCTCTCTCCTCCAACCTGCCCCAGGCCCCATTCTCAGTGCTACACCAATTTTACAAATGACCTACTTTCAGCCCTTCTCAACTCTCATTTATTCATTTGGCAAATGTTCAATCAGTGTCTACTATGTGCAAGTCTTTGTGTACCTACATATTCAACCTCCTCTTGCTGGGATGTTTATTTTATTTCTTTAAATTTTATCAATATCTTTTGTTTTTATATCATCTTCATTTCCTAGTATATCTCTCCCATTCCCCCCCACACAGAACCATTCCTTATAATAAATGATAAAGAAAGAAAAAAAGCAGTTTAGCAAAACTAACCAACACACTAACCAAACTGATCATTATATACAGTATTCCCCAGTCTTCCACCTCTGCAAAGAAGGTAGAGTGGTACATTCTCATCTCTCTTCTTTGAGGTCAAGCTTTGTCACTATAATTATACAGCAATATGTTTCTTTTTTCTTCTTTTCCTTTATATTGTTGTAGTCATCATGTATATTGCTTTCCTGATTCTGCCTACTTTAGTTTGGATCAGTTCACTGTCTTTCCATACTTTTCAGTATTCTTCATATGTATACTTTCTTGCAGTGTAGTAATAACCCATTATATTTTATGTACCACAATTTGTTTAACTATTCCCCAATTATTGTCCATTTACTTTGTTTGCAGTTTCCAGTAAGGGAGTGGAAAGTATAGATGGCCCCTTGTGGATATGGATGAGTGCCCAAGGCACCTTTGCCTACTCCCACTCTTCCCTGCTTATAGGCTTCTTTCCTTGTTAAATTTTTCTTCAGGTTCATAAATAGTCTAGCAGATGTGAATCATAGTTAATGACCACATACTTTAAATCAGCATCACACGGCATTAAAATAAGGTATATCAGGCTGCAATAGAACTTGAGGCAGGGGGAGGGAGGGTGACTTAGGTCTATTATTCCTGCCTTTTATCTTTATTAGTTGGTGGGGGAAAGGGAAGCAGAAAGTTGGAGAAATGAGCTGTGGGTTAGGCATCTTTTTTACTAAGCTCTGCAGCTGCAGATTCTCAGTGAGTTCGATTCTCCTTTGTTCATTCCCAGTCTCACTTCTGTAATTCCCTACTTTGGGGAGCATGAAGGCCAGTATGCCCGTCACAATTCCTCTGAGCTTGACAAAGAGAATCATGACTCACACTTCTTCCTTCTCTAATTCTCTATGTGGCTTCTCCTTGGAGAAAAGTTCCGTTAAGGCCAAAGTCCCCCACCCCAAACTTAAGGAACTCTCAGTAATGCTTACACCGCTCCTGTTACTTACACCAAGCCTCCATGGTTTGATCAGTTCATTTTTTCAGCTTCCTCCAGCTGGCAGTCTCAGTCCCTTAGCACTTTCTCAGAGAAGTGTGAAAGAAATGGTTTACTTAGAATCATAGAAATTAGAGCTTAAAAGGATTTTATACATAATCGAGTGCAACCCTCCTCATTTTTACAGAGGAGGATTCTGAAGCCTAAAGAAATTCAGTGACTTGGCCAAGGTCACACAGGTTAATTAGTTGCAGTGCTAGGATTTGAACCCATCTCCGTTGCATACAAATCTAGTCTCTTCCTACCACACAACATTCCCTTTCAATGTGCTCAGTGTTTGTTCACAAATTAAGATGAAGCTGGTTCTGTTTAGGCTTTTGTCTGCTCCACGTCAAGGGCATTCTCAAGGTCCTGAGATCCATAAAGAATAATCAGAAACCCATTTCTCCTATTCTAGATTTTGGAAACAGGAAACCACTAATATTCCTCTTCTAGCTATTTCCTTCCCCCCCCTCCTCCTTTTCTTCTCTCCCTCCCCAGTCTCGTTCATGTTACTTCTTTCCTAGAACTGAGGAAGCTGGGGGTGGTGAAATGCTCGGTGGGGGGAGTATTATAGTCAGGAAATGTAGGGGTGTAGGAAGGATATAGAAGTGGAATATAGGGGTGTAAGGAGTGGAAAATGGGGATGGTTGACAACAGAGCTCCTTTCTCTTAGGACACTGATCTGGCCACTCTTGTGTGTGTACCTACACCCACTTCAGTTCACTGGCTGCCAAACTGATCTTCTTAAAGTGATATACACCATCAGCCAAAACCACTCTTTCAGCTGATTTTGTTTAACTCTTTGGGGGGAGTAGACTTTCTGTGCTTGTTCATTAGGATGTATCTGCTATGTCAAAATAAATAAAATACAAATATTTTTAAAAAGAAGAAAAGTTAATATTCAAAAATTATCTTTTAAATTAACAAGCATTTGTTTTCTCTTCCTCCTAACCCTTCATTGAAAAAAAAAATCCTTGTAACAAATATACATAGTTATGCAAAACAAATTTCCTCAATCGGCCATGTCTAAAAATCTTGATTCCATTACTTCTCTGACAGAAGGTAAGTAGCATGCCCTCAAGCATCACGGCTGGTCATTGAATTGAAAAAAATTCTTAAGTCTCTCAAGGTTGTGTTTCTTTATAATGCTGTCATTAAATAAATTGTTTTTCTGGTCTTTCACTTCATTCAATAATAATGATAGTTAGCATTTATATAGCACTTTAAGATTTACAAAGTGCTTTGCAAATATGATTTCATTTTTATCCTCATAACAATCCTGGGAGGAGTAACTACTATTATCCTTATTTTATAACTGAGAAAACTGAGGCAGGCAGAGGTTAAGTGACATACCCAGGGTCACATAGCTAGTGAATATCCAGGTCCAGTGCTCTGTCCACTGTGTCACCTAGCTGTCTCTCAAGGTATATACAGGTATTCCAAAATTTCTCTGAAGTCATCTTTTTTGTCATTTCTTATGTCATTATATTACATTCATATATATATGTATATATGTTCAGCCATTCTCTAATTGATGGGTTCCCCTTTAGATTCTAGTTCTTTGCCAAACAGAGCTACTATAAATGTTTTTATACATATATGTCCTTTAAGAGAAATTAATTTTCCTAAAGAACAGCTTTGCTTCTGTTTTTTTTTCCTCTATTCAAATACCTTCAATGGGTCCCTTTTCGGAATGATATATTTATTACATGATAAAGATGGAACTACTTACTGTGGCATTCATGGCCCACCACAATATGACTGAAATCTCCCTCTCCAATCTCATTTCTTGTTTCAACCTTACGTAAACTCCCCACTCCAGCCAGACTTATGTCTTCACTGTTCTCACAAATATTACTTTTGTATTTGCTGTCTGCATTTTTGTGCATGCTGTTGTAAAATGCTTTGTGAATCTTGAAGGGAGAGGTGGGGACTGGGCCTGTGATTTCATCGGCACAGAACTATCAGGTGAGGAAAATCCTTTTACCAATTCAGGTCAGTACGAGGAGGTTAAGGGATGGACCCAGGGCTACCCAACCATGTCTTTCTGGCTTTGAGGAGGGATCTCTAGTCCTTTATATCACATGGCTTCTAAATGTTAAGTTACTACTGCTGGTGCTGGTGGTGGTGCTGGTACTGCTACAGACCTGAATGTCCTTTACCTCCTATCTGTAAAGTTTAAATGCCATCTTCTCTGTTAAGCCTGTCCTGTTCTCCTCACCCCATTGTCATTTCTTTCTTCTTTGAACTTCCATTTTTCTCTTAATGCCTCTTCATTACTCATTTTCACTTATTGAGTATAGTATGAAGCTGGAAGAGAGAGCTAATGTATTGAACAACAGAGGTTCCATAAAGACCTCCATAGGGGAGGATGACAGGCCAAATTTAATAAGATGGAATTTAATATAGATAACTTTAAAGCATTAAAGATAAGTTTAAAAAATCACTGGCCAAGCACAGGATGGGGAGGCATGAAGAGACTACAGTTTTAGATGAAAAAGATGCAGGGTTTTTAGAGGGCAGTGAGTTTTGTCTATAGTAAGGGAAACATAGGGTCTAGAATGAGGAGAGTGATATGCACACTGTACCCTGGACTGGTCAGTCATTTAGTCAGTCAACAAGCATTTATTTAGTGCTTCCTATGTCCTAGGTGAGGCAGCTAGGTAGCTTAGTAGATAGAACTCTGGGCCTGGAGTCTGGAAGACCCGAGTTCAAATGCAGTCTCAGACACTTACAATCTGTGTGACCCTAGGCAAATCATTTAACTTCCACCTGCCTTAATCTATTGGAGAAGGAAATGGCAAACCACTCTAGTATCTTTGCCAAGAAAACGCCATGGACAGTATAGTCCACAGAATCTTGATCTGTCCTCAAGGAACTCATATTTAAATGAAGGAGACAACATGTAGATAACTATGTATATTAAAGATCTAGAATACTGTTTTCCATTTTGAGCACTACATTTTTTACCTATTAATTTTTTAAAAATCCAGTTCATTAGTACAAGGAATTCCTAGGGGAGGAAACTCCTCTTCCAATGCAGATCAACAACTGTTTTACAAATTGTAGTCATAGAGAGTCCCTAGGGGCATTGAGAGGTTACATGATTTGCCCAGGGTCTGATAGTCAGTATATGTGGGTATACGTGTGAACCCAGAGCTTCCTGATTCATCCGGCTTCCTCTCCATTACTCCATTCTGCCTCCATTTGGTACCTCATTTTGAAGAGGAATGTTGACAAACTGTAGTGCATCAGAGACAGGTGACCTGGATGGTGAGAGTACTGGTAAACTTGCTATTTGTGGCAGTGAACACCTGGTGCTGGTCAAGGCAATACACTTTGCCAGAGGGTGAGATCATCCAGAGTGCAAAGGATTGTTGTTATGCCAAGCTCAGGGCACAGCTTGCTTGCTGGGCCTTAGCCCTGGGAAACAGGATGCCTCTAAAGTATTTTGACATTTCCCCCTTGTGGCCAAAGGGAGGGGGTCTGAAAGAACCCCTAGCCTTATGACCAATAAAAGAGAGGCAGATAAGCCAAGATGCCACTAGAGGCCAGTTGGACCATGACAAGATGCTGCCCATGATGGGGTTAGTTCCTTAAGGGGACCTATTGGGGCCCAGGTATCATTGCTAATCAATGTTTGCTTACAAGCAGAAAATTGGGGGGGCAAGAATGTAGGGGGAGAAAATGATAAGACATAATTACATTAAGTCAGGAACAAATCAGACTACCTAGAGGGCTCACAATGGACTGGTTCTGAGAAGGGAGATTTACATGTCAACCAAGGTAGCCAAGAAAACAAATATAAATATCTTGGAACAAAAGACCACAGCAATACAACAGTTATCACTGATGTTAATTATCATCAAGTCTCCTTGTATCCTAGTAATCCATTCTCAATATCCATTTAACCAGCACATTTTGAGTCCCAGATGTCTCCCATAGTTATCAGGTCCCTAAATATCTTTTACTTAATATAATTTAGTATAATCACTTAAATTTGGTTTTGTAAGTTTGAAACTTCAGAGAATTTCAGTTCATATACCTTTTGCTGTTTCTATCCTTACCTAAATCCTATACCTGATATAAGAATCTTTTAAAAATTTTTGAGGGTCTAAATGAACTTTTCTGCCCTTTTTAAATGATCAGACAGATACTTTAAAATTGGTAAAATAATTGTACTTTCTTTACTATTATCAATATAATTTATGTGTAAAATTAAATTAATGCTTAATTAATAAATCTTTAATCCAATTTTGAGAATTTATTACTAAAACTTAAAATCAAACTCAAAGCCTAATTTCCATGATAAATAAATTTTGGAAGTCAATCATACATATATACATATATATATATATATGTGTGTGTGTGTGTGTGTGTATGTATAGTTCTTAGAGAAAAGTCTAATCCTGTTGTTTTTTCCAAAGTTTACTATTCCATTTAACTAGAAAACTTTCACATTACATTTTTGTCTTATTACT
The DNA here is from genome assembly GCF_900497805.2 of Vombatus ursinus. NCBI lineage: Eukaryota > Metazoa > Chordata > Mammalia > Diprotodontia > Vombatidae > Vombatus > Vombatus ursinus. The sequence goes on from NW_020954684.1 coordinate 299,683, forward strand.
TTATCTAATCATTTACCCCTTTGGAGAATATCATTCCTATATTATAATTTGACCACAAATATAGGCTAAAATTGCAATATGTTCATACTTGCATCCTATTATAGTAACTCAGAGATATTCCAGTATCAAACTATTATTTAAAAGATTTAGTATTGTACTCACAAAACTTCTTCATTACAGAAATTTGCTATAAAAGGAAAAAGAGGGACATAGTTATAGTAATGTCCTATATCATAACAGAGGGGAAAACTGCCTTGCCTCTGTTTGATTCCAGGCATGAGTCATATCTGACTCATATAATGTAGTCACAACTGTTACAGGCAAGGCTTAGGATTGACCAGGTGAGGAATTTTCCTTTTCAGAAAGGAAACAACACAATGGGGAAATAGAGTCAGGGGGATCCTATATAGTCCATGTCTGAGGTCATCCCCAAAACCTCTCCCAGGCATAGACGTGAACCTTTATCCAGTTTTCAGACTGCTTCACATTCCTCACATGCCATTTCTACTCTTGGCTTCGTGACATATAGATATATGACATCATATAACTATCCCTATAATCAAAGCTCAAAACAATAGTAAATTACAGTCCCAGAATTTTTTTTACCTTAAATAATAAAATTTCACTAACCACAACTTAGGGTTTGAATGTCTTTCTTAATGTTTCCCTAACAGTTTCATTAATCTTTTACTTATAAATTAAAGCTACCCATATTCTGGGGCTTCAGACATATAGCAAACACCTAATAGTTGACACATCATTAATATGTTGAAGCTACATCTTTAAACCACCTCATACACTTTCATAATTGACAAGATTTTCAAAAGAAAATTTGCTATTATAGTAAATATTATCAGTAGTAGTAGTATTACCTGTTTTATAACTAAAATACCTTGTTAAATATGTAACAGTTTTCAGTTATATATTTTTTAATCACATCCTTTTAAAAGCCCAATTCATAATATAATAGCATCCATATTAAAAGGGAAGTTTTGTCTAACAGCATTTCTGTTACAATGATCTCTCAAATTTCACAATGTAAGAGAATTTAGAAATATGATACAATTTAGAAACACAACAATAACATAAACAGTATCATGTATTTAAAACATGAAACAAAACTTCAGATGACATCAACAGCATTTCCAAATTATCACATATAAAAATCATTGATCTTATTACCTTTGGCATTTAAAAACCACTTTAGAGTTATCAGGCATGAAACAATTACATTCAATTAAAGAAATAATAATTACAAATCAGGAAACTGGAGCAGAGATAAGATAACTTGCCTAACATTACACAGCTAATAAGTTTCTGCAACTGAAAGTGAGAAGGGTGTGCTTACCAAGGGCACAGGCAGGCTGGCTGGCTCCCCCACCTTTTACTGCCATTCTAGGTGCTGCCAGGGGCATCTGGACCCTCCTAGGCAGTATCCAAGTGGGACCTGCTGAGGGCTGAGGGATTTGGGTGGCTGGTGCCAGGACCTTCTCTTTGGTAGTAGTTCCTGGTGGCAGGGCAAGGTGAATGCTGGCTGTGGGGTCTGACCCCTCTTCCTCCCCCAACAGCTGCAGGTGCTGGGACCACTTGCAGCTGCTGGGGCAGGGTGGGCAGGATGTACTGTTTCCCTATAATTCTCCAGCATTCTCTTTTCTTAATCTGATCTGAGAAGAGAGGGTTAACAGGATAAAAGGGAGAGGGTCTCTGAGCTGGGGAGGGGGAGGTTAATAAGAGGTGGTCTTAAAGTGCCAATCATTTAACCATTTTTTTTCTTCACTTTTTTCATTCTGGAATTCTACCAACTAGCTTTCCTTCATTGTCCTAGAACAATGAAACTATTAAGCTTGCCGATTACTTTTTAAAAACTTTTAAAAATGTTTATAAGATTTAATCCTTATTTTTCCTTAAAACAAATTCTATAGAGTGGGACCCCAAAACTTGCTAAGATATTTCAGAAGGGAGTGAGTTTCTGTAATTACTTGGAAGTCTCAAGAGTTCTTTCCTGCAATCTTCTTTTTTCTTCTTTTTTTAAAATTAATTTATTTTTAGTTATCAACATTCACTTCCATAACTTTTGAGTTTTACATTTTCTCCCCCTCCCTCCCCAAG
>NW_020954684.1:301841-307480 GCF_900497805.2 Vombatus ursinus
CAAGAAGAAACAAAACAGAAGAAAAAAAAGCAAATGGGATACTTCAATCTGCATTCAAACTCCATAGTTCTCTCTCTGGATGTGGATGGCATTTTCTATCATGAAACTTTTGGACTTGTCTTAGATCCTTGCATTGCTGAGAAGAGCTAAGTCTATCAAAGTTAGTCATCACACAACGTGGCTGTTACTGTGTGCAACGTTCTCCTGGTTTTGCTCACTTCACTCAGCATCAATCCATACAAGTCTTTCCAGGTTTTTCTGAAGTCTGCCTGCTCATCATTTCTTATAGCACAATAGTATTCCATTATATTCACATACCACAACTTGTTCAGCAATTTCTCTCCTGTAATCTTAAAAATGACTAATTTCCAAACTCCTTAATAATTAATCTCCAAACTTCCAGAATCTGCTAAGATGTTTTTAGCAGTTCTACAACTTTGAGGGGCAGCTAGGTGGCACAGTGGATAGAGCACTGGCCCTGAAGTCAGGAAGACCTGAGTTCAAATCTGGCCTCAGACCAAACACTTGACACTTCCTATCTGTGTGACCCTGGGCAAGTCGCTTAACCCCAATTGCCTAAAATAAAATAAAATAAAAATAAAAACAAAATTTAAAAAATGGTCAGCAAAACCCTCAGATACAACTTTGATTACCTGACTTTATTTCTGTAATTTCAACTTGGGCCAGTGGTTGAAATGACACGAAAAAAAAAGTGTCTTATAGGTTTTTCTCATAACCTAATCTCCCATAGAAAGCCTAAAGTAAGGCTTTGCTTACTGGGGACAACCTGCTTCAGCTATGAAAGTTCCTCATCAATTTTTTCCAGTGTTCTGGCTGTAGTTCTAAGAAGTTTTTCTGGCTGGCTACATTTTAAATCTTTCAAGGTAACAGAATCTAGCTCACAGCACAAACATGACAGACATTCTGCATCTTACAAAGATACACAGACAAAATAAAAGACAAAAACAAACAACAAAGTGCACAGATCTTATTTTACCCAGTTGACACAAGACACACAGTGTAAGCAATTACCCAAACTAGAGGCTTATGCAATTTACAAAACCAATTGACAGAGGCATGAAGAAGGGCCAAATTACAGAGGTAAACCATTAGCTAACCAAACACCCTCTTAGCCTGCATGGGGAAACGGAAGCTGGACCAGTGGCAAGTAAAAGCTTGCTGGCTGGGGGGTGGGCACACTGGTACTGAAGTGTACAGAAAAACAGAAACACACAACAGCAAATTTACCAGAGCCGTGCAAAGAAACAGAGGTGTGCATAGGATATCCTTACCAGAACAGGGTCAAGGGAGGGACCCTGGGGTTTTCCTCTCAGAGAAAAGTGAACTCAAGTCAATGATGGAGTGGGAGTGAGAGTAGTGAACTTGTCAAAGGAGGCGGGGTTGGACTCCGTAGAAAACTCCAGTAGCACTTAGCCCATTTCCACTCATACAGGAGGGCTCCAGGCTTCACTTCCACATCCACCCATGAACTTCTGCCACCAATTAATGTCAGTAGAATTTTGAATGCAGGCCAGACTCAGCCAGTCTCTAACCTGGGAGTGGCCTGAGCTGAACAGAGCAGGTCAGAAGCAGGTGTGTCAGGACACAAAGTAGTGTTATAATTTATTTCAAAGTGAGAAAAAATGACTCGTAAGCAAGGAAGCTCCCCCTCCTGCGAAGGAGGGCTTAATATGTTGAGGTAAAGGCAATGCTTATATACATAAGTGGGCTGGACTATGGCATAATCATTCTTAGCCCTTGAGTAGCAGTTCCCCATGGCAGGCTCTTGTGTGAACAATGCAGGCATTCCTGGGTCCTGTGGGAACAGTCTCCAAGTTGATTGTCTCATAGTAGGGTACAGTATCTGGTTCGGTTCACTTAGCTGTTACAAGGAACAAGGATCATGAGCAAGTCAAGCTAGGTGATGGATGGCTCTCAGGTCCTTCGGAAAGAGGGGGCAGTGAACACCTGGTGCTTGGTCAAGGCAATACACTTTGCCAGAGGGTGAGATTATCCAGAGTGTAAAGGATTGTTGTTATGCCAAGCTCAGGGCACAGCCTGTTTGCTGGGCTTTAGCTCTAGGAAACATGATGTCTCCAAAATATTTCGACAGTGGATTGTTTGAAAGAATTAAGGATAGTTTAGCTTGGAGCTGGGACAATAGGGACCCTTCAAGTACTTGAAAAACCATCAGTGAAAGAAGAATTAGATTTGTTCTAAATACCCCTAAGGTCCCTGCCAACGCTTAATACATGATTCTATGCATAAGAATCAAAGGATGAAAGCTTCCCAGAAGCAGAGTTTGGCTTGATTTAAGTAAAAATTTCATACTTATGAGCTTCTGAAGTAAAATTTTGTTCTTCTTTGTACCCCCTGTAGTGACTAACTCAGTGCCCTCCACATAATGATTGTTCAGTTGAGTCTGATTCTTCATGGTTTTCTTGGCAAAGATACTAGAATGGTTTGTCATTTTTTTCCTCCAGCCCATTTTACAGATGAGGAAACTGAGGAAAACAGGGCTAAGTGGCTTGCCCAGGGTCACACAGCTAAGTAAATATCTGAGGCCAGATTTGAACTCATGAGGATGAGTCTTCTTGATTCCCAGTGCTCTACCCATTGCAACACCTAGCTGCTCCAATATGCCATGGTAGAACTGCTATGAAACAGTTGTTGATTAATTGAATTCTCTTGAATCCACAGAATCACAGAGAAGAGACCAGGGCGCTAATCAGCTTCTCCTAGACTTCCTTCCCACTCTAGCACCTCTGGGGGGAGGTCTAGCTCCTCACTTCCTTGACATGGTCAGAATGGATAGAGGAGCTACCTTTGCAATCTTGCTCCTGGCTCTGCAGTTGGGTGAGTGATCATCCTTGAATTTGGGGGCTGGGGTGGCAGAGGAGCTGGGTCTCATTGATGGATCAGGGGAGGAAATAAAAGTCAGCAACCGGGCCTGCTTCTGGCCCTTACCTACTTCTTCTCAATCTCTGGGATCCAGTTCTGTTGCCTGCTATGACCAGAGGAAAGGAGTTGATACTGGGCGAGGCTGGGGGTATTGCCGAATTGCCTTGTAAGGCTTCAAAGAAAGAAAACATGGACTTTACCTGGAAACAACCGGACCAACTTGTGCTTCTCAAGGGTTTCAGAAAAAGTTCACCATCGAAGATGATAGGTAAGTGTAGCCCATGGCCTTGGGTTCCCCCCAAAACTTTGACCTTACACAGACTGGGTCTGATCCTGAGATCTAACTACCAAAAGGCTATTTTCCCTTTTAGCTCTCTGCCCCAACTTGGGGTTTCATCAGGAAAATCTACAAAATATAACCTACGAATAGGTTTCCCTAAATGCGGGCAATATTGTTCCCAGCTCCCAAAGTATTCACTGTAATAAATGCATATCATGTAGGACAGCCTTGATTTCATTCTATAGAAAATAGGATTCAAGGGTACAAAAGACTCACTGGAACACCGAAACATCTACATAAAATACATAAAGCACTCATAAAGGTTTCAACGTTTCACTGAGTGCCTCTTTAGCCCCTCTGGAGACCTTCTAAAGCCTTGGATTCCTGTGGAAGGGAAATGCATTTTAATGGTAACACTCCTTTCCATTGTCCAAATAATTCACCGTTAACAATGGAGATTGGCAAGGTCCAGATCTCTTGCCCCATCTCAGCCACCATTATGTAGCTTGAATACATCATTCAGGAATTCTACAGCAATTCTCTTCTTTCTCTAGAAGGTCCAATGACTGAATTCTCAAACTTGGGGTCACCCAGGATTCAATACCTAAGACCACTCCCTCTAAAATTAGTAGTGAGATCTTAATTTACAAATCTGATGGTCTTTTCTCAGTCTTCATCCATCTTGACCCTTACATTTGACACTAGTGACCACCCACTCTTCCTAGATACTCTTTCTTCTCTGAGTTTTCATGATACTATTCTGTCTTGGTTCTCCTCCTATCTATCTGACTACTCCTCAGTCTCCCTTGCTCTGGAACGATATCATTAGCACATCAGGCTCTAACTATTGATGTATTCCCAAGGTTTTCTACTAGGCCTTTTTATTATATCTCTGTATACACACATTCCGTGATTTCATCAACTTCTGAGAGGGCTTAATTATCCTCTCTATGTAGTTGACTTACCAATCTACAAATTTAACTGCAGTTTGTCTCTTAAGCCCTAGTCCGGTACTAACTGGATATCATAGAGACTTTTCAGCCTCAAAATGTCCAAAACAGAACTCATTATCTTTTCCCAAAAAAACACTGCTCATATTGAGCTTACTTTTTTTTTTATTAAGGATACCACCATTTTCCTAGTCTTCTAAGTTTGTAACTTCGACACTATTCTCAGTTCCTCTTTTCCCCTCATCCTGCATATCCAATAAGTTGCCAAATTTTGCCATTTCTACCTCTTCATCTTATGACTCTCATGAACATTTCTCTTTACTCACAGAGATCCTATTTTAATTCATATCCTCATTATCTCTTACCTAGATTGTAACAGCTTTCTAGTCTGTCTCCCATTCTTAGTTTTTTAAAATTAATTAATTAATTTTTAGTTTTCAACAATACTTCCATAAGCTTTTGAGTTTTAAAATTTTCTCCCCCTCCCTTCCCACCTCCCTCCCCAAGATGGCACGCAATCTGATATAGGCTCTACATATACATTCCTATTATACATATTTTCACATTAGTTGTGTTATAAGGAATAATTAGAAACAACAGGAGGAACCACAAGAAAGAAGAAACAAAACAGAACAGAAAGGAAAAAAAGAGCAAATGCTTCGATCTGCATTCAAGCTCCATAGTTCTTTCTCTGGACGTAGATAGCATTTTCTATCATGAGACTTTCAGAGATGTCTTACATCTTTGCATTGCTGAGAAGAGCTCAGTCTATCCAAGTTAGTCATCATACAATGTGGCTATTACTATGTACAACATTCTACTGGTTCTGCTCACTTCACTCATCATCAGTCATTCTCAGGTTTTTCCTGTTCCAATCGTCTTCCACATAGCTATCAAAGCCAGCTTCTATGTTACTTTCCTAACTCCAGCAACTGTAAATTTCTTTGTCTTTTAACACCCTTCACAACTTGGCCCCAACCCAGGGGTGGGGAATCTATGGCCTCCAGGTCACAAGTGGCCCTCTAGGTCCTCAAGTGTGGCCCTTTGACTGAATCCAAACTTCACAGAACATATCCCCTTAAAAGGATTCGTTCTGTAAAACATGGACTTAATCAAAAGGCTGCACCCAAGGACCTAGAAGGTCACACGTGGCCTCAAGGCCATAGGTTCCCCACTCCTGCCCCAACCTATCTTTCCAGTCTTATTAGACATTACTTCCTTTCCCACACTACTGTTCTCTCAGACTAGACTTTTCTGTGTTCCTCACTCAAGATGCTCTATTCTCCCATCTCTGGGTCTTTGTGCTAACTGGTCCCCATACTAGGAATACACCCTGTCCTCAGTTCTGTCTCAGAGAATCTCTAACTTCCTTTAAGACAGAACTCTGGCACTACCTTCTACCTTTTCTGATCCGTCCAGCTGCTAGTGCCTTCCCTCCCTCCCTAATGACTTTGTATTTAACAACTTACTGTTTGGTGTGTGTGTGTGTGTGTGTGTGTGTGTGTGTG
>NW_020954684.1:307569-311579 GCF_900497805.2 Vombatus ursinus
TCTCATCTCATTCTACAAATGGGGAACTAAAGCAAACAGGTTAAGTGACTTGCTCAGAGTCATACAGCTAGTAAGTGTTTGAGGCCGGATTGGAACAAGAAGATGAGTCTTCCTCCTTCCCAGACCAGTGCTCTATCTACTATGCCACCTCTCTGCCCCATTTTTTTTTTGCATGTACTTATCATCTTTTCCATCCCAGAATATACGCTCCTTGAGATCAGCAACTGCTTCATTTTTGGTTTTTTATAATAATGCCAAGGTCAATGCTTAATAAAGTAGGTGCTTAATAAATATTTATTGATTGGCAATTGATTGATTTAATAAATAGAGATCTGTGAATAACTGACTTTTTTATTAATTGGGTAAAACCACAATTCTATCTATTAACCCTTCTTTTTGTAAGTATACGGGCAGAAGATTGGAAAGAGTCTTTTTTACTGATCCCAGATATATTTTATTTTTTCAGTGAGCATTGTGTTTGCCTTTTTCTCATTAAAAACAGTTTAGAAAAACATCATATTAATTGGATTTTGGATAATCTTTTATATAAACATATATGTAATATATACACATATACATATGTACAAATAAGCACTTACATATATTTGTATTTTTGATAGGATCTATGATTGCATTGATACTTTGAGTTCCTAATGAAGAACTTTCTCTACCAATGGAGGTAGATATCTGCTCTGCAACTTCTAGTCTTAGTGAGTGACTTGGGATGCTAAGTAGTTAGATGCCAGTCACACAGCCAATATTTGTCAGAGGCAACACTTGACCCAGTTCTTCCTCAATCTAAGGCCAGATCTCTATCCACCATACCACACTGACTCTCATTTAACATGTACCAGAACCCCCAGATAAATTAAAGGCAGTTTTTTTTCTTGTTACAAAATTATTAATATGCACAACTTTTCATATATTGTATGAAACAAGGAAGGCATGAAGTCTGTCTTAGGGAACTTAGAGGCTCATGGAGTTATCTTTCTGTTCATATCACTCTGTTCCTCAAAATAACTCTGGCAAACAACCTCCCTGACTAACTGATTCTGATTTCATTATTACTCTGAGTCACCTTGTATATATTTCCATAGCTTTCGTTATTTGTTAAAGTCCATGACAATGACAATTCCAAGGAATTCTATTTCATTTGCTATACTAGAATTATTCTCAAGCTGAATACTGCTTGAAATGTAGGATTGCCAAATGAAAGTTTACAAGTCTATGTTAGAAAGATTTTTATTTGTTGTGGTGGAATTTCACAGCAATTTCGGATCAGTACTGATCTCTCTTTGGCCATTCACTTAACATCTCAGTGCTCTAGGCAGGTATCTAAATATAAGTTGAAGAGTAGCTCCTTGCTAGCAGTCCCCTATGCAGATGAAATTGAAATTCCAATGGAAAAAAAGTCTCTATGAGCCAGAATAGCACTTTATTTTAACTTTTCCCTAAAAGGTTGTTGGCCTCTCAGGTTCTTTCTAGCTATGACCCCATGATCCTAAGGTAATGAGGATCCTCAGGTACACATTCACCCCCACCGCCCCATCTACTGTATTAGAGCCAGGTCACAGGCTCAACACCATGAATTTTCTATGGGATATTCATAAGATTTCTAGGAGACAAGAACTTCCTTCTGGTCAACCAGCACCCAGATCCAGAAGTACCTAATCTCTTGAATTCCTGAAGTACCTAATCTCTTGAATTCCTTGAATTCCAAGGCTAGATCATAAAACCCAGGGGTTATGACTTCCATTTCATTTACTCCTTGTTCTATTGCTGCTGCTGCTGCTGCTGCTACTATCACTACCACCACAATTATAGGTCTCTAATATTTGAGAGGCAGATTCAATTATTATCCCCATTTTATTGACATGGAAAACTGATGTTCAGAGAAATAAATGTCTGGATCACAGCCAGGCAGTTTTTGCCCATTTGGCAAAGTCCACTTGGGCCAAAATTCAACATGTGTAATAATCCCTCATCCATAGGACAACTCCCCAGATACCTGAAAATAGCTACCATGTTCCCCCCAATCAGGTCTTCTCTTATCCAGGCTAAATGAACATTCTTAGCTCTTTAAATTTATCCTTGTATTGGCCATATCCTTTGCCATGGTTTTGAATCCCCCTTATAATACTGGTTGCCCTCTTCCTGCCTTCCTCTGTAGAAACTTGTTAATGTCTTTCCTTATTTTATGCCCATAAGGAAACACAATACTCTGGATGGAGTCTGACCAAGGCAAAGTACTTCAGAATGGACTATCACTTCTCTCATTTTGGATACTAGGCCTTCATTGATGCAGACTAAATTCAAATGAGCCTTTTTGGTTGCCATATCGGTAACATCATTGACAATACCACATTATTAACTCAGACTGGGCCCCATGTTTTTTCCACTTGAACTGCTCACTCCATTTTGTACTTGGACAGTTAATTTTTTGAACCCAAGTATAGGACTTTACATTTATCTCTACTCTTGGATCCTAAGTCAGTCATCTAAAGCCTTAGATATTTCTCTCAGCTTTACGACATTCACAAATTTTATTATCATGCCATGTATATCTTCATACAGTCTCTGACAAAAAAAAATTGAACAGAACAAGGCCTGCAAAGAGACTTGTGGAACTTTACTAGAGACCTTCATCGAAATTGCCAGTGATCAATGTCAATACTCTTTGGGTTCAGCCAGTCAAAACAATTCAATTCAAACAGTTCCAAAAACATCTAACTGTACTATCATTCAGTCGACATCTGTGAATCTCACCTACAAGTATAACTTTTGTATCAACTGTCTTTTTGAAGTCAAGATATACTATGGTTATAGCATTTCAATGATTGACAAATAAAATAAATAGATTAGTCTTGTAGGTTAGAATAAAACAAATTAGGTTAGTCTCATATAACTTGTTCTTTTTTTTTACACTGCAATGGAAATTTATTTTCTTTAAAAATATGTTACTAATGATTTTTGGTTTTTTATACCAGTTTTTTCCTTATATCTCCAACCATTACCATAGAACCTTCCCTCATAACAAAGGGAATAGCTAAGCAAGATGAACTGAACACAGCAACTTTGTCTAACAGTAACTGCAATATTCCACACTCATAGTTTACCACCTCTCTACCAAGAAAAAAGAAGTATGTTTCAGTATCTGTCTTTTGGAATAAATATTTTAAATTTCATTTCATCCAAATTATAATATATTTTGCTATTTTTTCATTCATTAAATGGGAGGATGTGGTTCCCTCCCCTGACTCAGTCGATACAGTCACAGAATGTAGTTTCACAGGAAGAGGTTTAAGAATAAACAAGATTAATTTACACCCTGAACTCTTTATGAGGTTTAAATGCATCATTGATTTGGTCAACATAGGAACATTTCGTTTGGCTAAGCAAGCAAGTTTAGTCATGCCTCTGGGAGTTTCAAATGCCTGAGTCCTGAAGGAATTTTCTAAGTTCCAGAGTTGGAGGCAATTGCATAGGAGATCTCATAGGATTATACCATAGAGTAGCAAGAAGAGATTGTCATCTGAACCACTGGATTAGTGAATGCATTGCATCCTGTGGAGAGCAGAGATGCATACTCCAGACAGATAACGATACAGAGAAGCGGTTACCTGAAAAAGGAAGCAGCTTTGAAGAGCAGGAAGTCTGCCCATGGGTGTATTTGTGAGAGAGTGCCCCCACCTCAGTTCATAGGGGAAATGTTTTCTGATTATTGTTCTTGAGTAAATGACCTTAATAAGAGCTAACTGAATCTACTGATTGACTATTAATGGGAAGCACCCTGGTAGGACCTTGTGAGCCAAGTGTAGGAGTACATATCCACAAGGTTTACTCTAGAACAGGCCTTGAGGCCACATGTGGCCCTCTAGCTCCTCAAGTATGGCCCTGAAACCAAGATTCAGTCAAAGGGCCTCACCTGAGAACCTAGAGGGCCACATGTGGCCTTGAGGCCACAGGCTCCCCACCCCTGTTCTAGAACCAGACTAAGTATGTAGCTTTTC
>NW_020954684.1:311626-329062 GCF_900497805.2 Vombatus ursinus
TCTGGGAATGAGTGAAAATTGGGAGAGTAGTACAGAGGCATATTACTTTTACATTACTGTAGTTGTTGTGCACATTATTTTCCTGCCTCTGCTTTCTTCTTTTTATCAATCCACAGAAGCCTTCTCATGTTTCTCTGAATTCCTCATATTCATCATTTCTTAAAGTCCAACTATATTCCATTACATGCATATCCATTTTGTTTCCAGTTTTTCTCCATAAAAAATAATGCTGTCATTATTGACTTGATCTTAATTAAACCATGCTGGCTTCCACTGACCACAATTTCTAAGTGCTTAAAAATAGACCCTTCCATTTTTCCAGGAATCTCCATCAAGCTCATTGGCCTACAGTTTAAATTACCAACCTCTTTTCACTTTTTGGAAATCCACACAACTTCAATCCTGTGGCACCTCACTCATCTTTCCTTTGTACTACTCAACGACTCCCCACAAACCACTGACAGATATTCAATAATCACATCCTCAAACTTTTTTCAGTATCCTTGGATGTAATTTGTCCAAGTTGGGTGACTTGAATTTACTCACTGCAGATAGACAGGTGCTCCATACCTTTGCCTAATTATCTTAGTTTTCAGTTTTCTGTCAACCAATTTTATTTTATCCTTCCTTCTCTGAAGACTATTCTCCTTGATAAAAGAAGCAAAAACACAATAGGAGTTCTGTCTTCCCTCTTTCATATACTATCATCATCCCATCTATTGCAAGTGAAGGACCTATGTCTTTCTTATTTCTTCTCTTGCCCCTAACATAGCTGTTTTTTTAAAAGTACTTTTGGCTGTTCATAGCATTGACCCCCAGTCTCAGCTTATATGGGGTGTTAGCCTTCCCAACCCTATTCTTGAGGGGCTATCATTCCTTTGGTTACCTGATCATAACTATGCCTGTTCTTGTCTCTTTTTTAAAATTAATTTTGTCAAAATTCTGAACTTAACCACCAAAAAGGAGAACATTTCTGTATACAAAGTAGAGCAAAAAAAAAAGAGTAGAGAACATTTCTGTATACAAAGTAGAGCAAAAAAAAAAAAAGAGTAAAACCACAAATTGCGATCATGTACAGTCTGCTTTTTTTTTTAAAGTGTAATAAATTTGACATTTTACTTTCCTGTCTTGCTTGTTGGTGTTTCCTATTGAACTTTCTTCCATTCTTTTCTGAGCTTTAAAAAAATCTTTCAATGCCCTTTTCTTTCTTTTTTCTTTTTTCTTAAATCAACACTATTACTAGCTCTTATCTCCTTCCCCCTCCCTCACACATTCCATTGAAAAACAAGAAAACCAAAACTCTTGTAACCACCAAGGGTCATTTCTTAAGGTGCAATAATACTCCACATCATTAATATGCCATAATTTGTTCAACCCTTCTTCAGCTGAGGGGCGTCTCTTTCTGTTCAGTTCTTTGCTACAACAAAAACTGCTGCTAAGCAGTCTCTTTAGACCGCTTTTTCTCCCTCATCTGAATAATTTGTGAATCATCTAAAGTTCTTTTTTTCGGTGCCTCTTGTTGCTTTTGAACTGTCTTTTCTTTCAGAATCTCAGGCTCACGGGACCCTTCCTTTTCTCTGTACCCTTTGAAATCTACTCTTTTAAAGTCTAAAGCACACCTGGTGTTCCACTTTCTTTTCTCTTACAAATTCTAAGGTGACATTCCCTTCCAAGATTCCCGTCACTTCCTCTTTGGCAACCAATTTCTTCTCAACCAATTTGGCAACCATTCAGGAATACCGAATAGCTTCTAAGAAGCCCCCTGATTTCTTTAAAAGGAATATCCTAATGGCAACAGATATATTCTCTAAGTAGTGGCTCGGGCACAGGTACACTGAGCCTATGGCCCATTATTCTGGTTGCCCTGTCCATGGATGAGGCAGTCTGGCAGAACACATATACTCACAAAGAGGAAGATACTTACAAACTCAGACCACCATGACTACCCTGTCCTGCTGCACCGAAGATACCTCATTCCTTCTGATCCTTGTGCTTGCTCTTGGTCTGATGACACAGCTCTGGGGGCCAGCTGAGGGTCAACTCCAGCAATGAAAGTCTTCCTTATTTGTGCTGACTATAGGCAGCCCTAAAGAAGCTGGTGTACTTCTAGGGGTTAGCACAGCAGCTGCTGCCTTTCTGGGCAGCTAGGTGGCACAGTGGATAGTGTGTTGGGCCTTGAGTTGGGAAGACTCATCTGTTGTTGTTCAGTTGTTTTAGCTGTGTCCAATTCTTTATGACCCATTCTGGAGTTTTCCTTGCAAAGATACTAAAGTGATTTGCTGTTTCCTTCTCCAGTTCATTTTACAGATGAGGAAACTCGGGCAAACAGAGTTAAGTGACTTGCCCAGGGTCGCACAACCAGTGTCTGAGGCTGGATTTGAACTTAGGTCTTCCTGACACTAGCTGTATGACCTTAAGCAAATCACTTAGCCCAATATGCCTCAATTTCCTCATCTGTAAAATGAGCTGGAGAAGGAAATGGCAAACCATTCCAGTATCTTTGCCAAGAAAACCCCAGAATGGGTTACAAAGAGCAGGATATGACCAAACAACAACAAAAACTGCCTTTCTGTCCTCATAGATCAGCTGTCTTATTTTCTTTGTTATGTTAACACTCATTGCTTCTATCTTTTGAAAGATGAAATTAACATCAAGTAAATAAAATTTATCTGCTTTTAGCAGATATATTTCCAGCAGATGCCTGAGTGGTTTAATATACCTGGCACTTCTTCCCTACAAACTATACCCTTTGCCCATGCCAACTTTGTGTGCATTTTTTCAATAATTCATCATACATCATTTCAGTCTAGATGGGTAATCTATAATATATTCCCTTCATGATAACGTGTCTCTATTTTGCCCTTCTTTTGTGTTCATGTTCTTTCTCCATCATGTATCTCCTCTCAGGTTTGTAGATTTCTATATAGCAATTTATCCTCCTTATATGCAAAACTATTCTGTAGTCTATTCTTTTTTATTTTATTTTCCCCACAGATTTATTTATTCATTTGTTTTTATGCTGCTGAATCCTCCCCGCTCCATTGAACAACAACAAAATAATGAAAAATAAAGCTCTCATAACATGCATAGTTCAGCAGAACAAATTCCTACATTGGCCCTGTTCAAAACTGTATGTCATATTTTGTATTTAAAGTCTATCACCTCTCTGGTAGGAGGTGGGTAGTGTGTTTCATCTTTAGTGCTCTGGATTCATGGTTTGTCATTGCATTGACCAAAGTTCTAACATCTTTCAAAGTTATTTTGTTCTAAAATGTTGTTATCATTATCTAAATTGTTCTCCTAGTTCTGCTCACTTCACCAGTATCAGTTCATAGACATCTTCCCAGTCTCCTCTCAAACTATCTATTTCTTTTTTTTTTTTTTGCTTAGGCAATTGGGGTTAAGTGACTTTCCCAGGGTCACACAGCTATTAAGTGTCAAGTATCTGAGGCCAGATTTGAACTCAGGTCCTCCTGACTCCAAGGCCGGAGCTCTATATACAGCACCACCTAGCTGGCCCTTATTTAATTATTTCTTATGGCACAATAATATTCTATTACAAACACATGCCAAAATTTGTTTAGTTATTACCCAATAGTTGGGCACCCCTCTAATTTCCAGTTTGTTTACTACAGTTAGTTTACTACAAAACACTTGCTATAAATATGTTCAACTCTTCATGACCCTATTTGGGGTTTTCTTGGCAAAGATACTAGAGTGGTTTGTCATTTTCTTCTCCAGCTCATTTCATAGTTGAGGAAACTGAGACACAAACAGGGTTAAGTGACTTGCTCAGGATTACACAGCTAAAAAGTATCTGAGACCAGATTTCAACTTGGGTCCTTCTGACTCCAGAGCCGGCACTATATAATGTGCCACGTCACTGCTATAACTATTTTTGTAAAAAATTTTTGTAAAAAAAAAAATACAAAAAATACAAAAATATTTTTGTAAAAAAAAAATTTGTAAAAATTTTTGTTGTTATTCAGTTGTATCCGACTACTTGTGACCCTGTGGACCATATCATGACAATACTGTCCATGGGGTTTTCCTGACAAGATACTGGAGTAGTTTGCCATTTCCTCCTCATATTTCATTCAAACTGTCCTTTTTCATCATTTCTTGTCCTCCCTCCTTTCCTCCTTCCTTCCCCCATTCCTTTTTTCCTCGAAGGAATTGGATCTCAGAGACCCTTTCCAGCTGTAAATCTGTAAGCCTACTTTGTTAGGAAGAGAACAAAAGGATGGAGGCTGGGTTTAGGCTCTGCAGAGCTGAGACAGATGGCTGGGGTAGCCAAGTACTGTACTGAGATGTGGCAGGGGAAGTCAGGAGGCTGGGATAGGGAATGAATGGCTGCTGGAGGCATAGGGATAGAAAGATGAAGATGGTCAGGAGGAAGGAGGTTGGGGGAAAGAATCAGGGAAGTTAGGAGCCCAGATTTCAAGCTGGTAGAACACTGACTGGTGTTGAGGAAGGAGCTGGGATGGACCTGATTATTAGGCAATGTATCCAGGAGAGGTTGCTGTTTCAAAAGTTACAGAAAGGCCAAGTAGAATGAGGACCAAAATATATGTGTATACACAGATGTGAGACAGCTAGATGGCACAGCGGATAGAGCACTGGCCCTAGGGTCAGGAGGATCCGATTTCCAATCTATCCTCAGACACTTACTAGCTGTGTGACCCTGGGCAAGTCATTTAACCATGTTTGTCTTGGTTCCTCATCATGTAATACGAGCTGGAGAAGGAATGGCAAACCACTCCAGTATCTTTGCCAATATAGCCCCAAATGGGGTTCATGGAGAGTCGAAAATGATTGAAATGACTCAACAACAACAAACACACACACACACACATTTGGACTTTAATTGATGCTTTTACTTTTTTTAACCTCACTATCATTTCTGTATATTATACCACCCCATCCCTAATGAACTCTTCCTTATAGAAAAAAAAATAGTTAAACACACCAAGTAGCACAGTGATCAAGTCTGATCATATAGGAAGCATTCCACATCCATATTCCCCCAACTCTCTAACAAGATGTGGGAGGTATGTTTCATCATCCAGGCCCAAGACTGGTGATTACAATTACTCCACTTCCTTTTAGGATCTTCCCATGTTTCTTTTTTTAAAATTTAAATTAATGTTTTATCGTTCTTTTTTACATTGCTGTCACTTTGCATTGTTTCCTCCCTACTCCTTTATCCCCTAAAATAGAACCCTCCCTAGCAACCAAAGTATAACCAAGTAAAACAAATCAACATATCAGCCACTGCCTGACCACTTACGCTTCATTGTGCACCTAGGCCCACCATAATAGGTGGTAGTTTCATCCTGGCTCTATTCTCCTCATGGGTCTTGGTCATTGTCTCTCTACTGCAAGAATTAGAATCTCTCCTTGATGCACTGCTTTCCCCTGACCACCTTGATCCTTGTTAAGGTTTTAATCTGTCACTATTAACGGTGGAGTCCTTTTCTCTCTGTGAGAGAACTGTTCCCCTCCTGCGTCTCTCCCAGAAGTCTGAATTGCAAGGTCAAAGAAACAAAGAAGATAAACAATGAAAAGACAGTGCTTCAACACACAGAGGGCAACCCTTTACCCTGTTGAATGATTTGGGGGAAGGGTGGGATAAGGGAGGGAGTAAGAGTAATCATCCTCTGATGCCAGGAACATCAGAAAGTGCTGCTCTTCCAGTCTTTCTCTCCCTAAATCCGCTCTTTGGGCCTAGGAAAAAACAATTCAGAGAGATCAAAAGTCAGCCCATACTGGGCTACCTGAGTATGACGGGAGGTAGTAAGATCACGAGTAAGACTATGGGCCAATCTGCTTTCTGTTGGCCATGGGCGGGTGACTCATGGCTTAAGGATTCAGACATTTGGTTGATGACCAAGCAATCCCCTTATCAGCCGCTGAGCAGGAAAAGCTATTTACTCAGTGGACCTTTAAAAGGGGAGTGAATCCATTCCTGTCATTTTCTTCCTTGGATTCTCCAGATGGCATTGTGCAACTCTGGGACTTCCTGTGGTGGTGAGGAGAGAGCTGGAAGATGTGGCTTTTCTTTGCCCCAGAAGCATCTGCTTCCAATGGGAGCTTGAGCTTGCAGATCAATCAGCTACTAGCTGGGCTTGATCCTGGGTTCTGGCTCTCTCCTGCTTTGTGTTTCTTTGATCATCCAATAGATGACCCACCCAGCAGCCATCCTGACATAAACACTTCCTACCTTGTAAGTCTGAAAGGTCCAGAGTTCCTGGGTCCTCAGTCACGGTGGGAGCAATCCCCTCTAGCCAATGGAAAGGTTCCTAATTGCAGAAGGTATCCACCAAAGGGGAAGGTGGAGGGGGCCTCGAACCCTGGCCTGGCTTTTAGAAGTCATGGACCTGGAGAGAGTTGTTCAGACAGTTAAGAACTGAGACTAGTTGTGACAATTCCAATTTAGCAATCCTGAAAACTGCTTCACGTTCTGAAGTTTAAGGCTCAATCTCATGCTATAATGGTAGTTATTACTCAAGGCTTACGTTTCTGTCAGTGCATGCTTGTGAGGGCCAAATGTGTTTCCTATTTCTTTTGTGGGGGAGAAATAAATACCTCTCCCATACCTACTTTACATCGTATATTGACTACCCTTCTATGGTCCTTTTGGAAGACTCTAGACATGAGCTAAACCCAAGATTTAAGAAAATCTGGGTTGGGGCATAATAGCCAAAGATTGCAAGAAGAGCCTGAGCCTTCTTTTCAGAAAAGACGGAAGGAAGGAAACATGCATTTATGGAGCACCTGCTATGTGCCGGGCACTAAGTATTTTACACAAAGTATCTCATTTGAAACTCAAAGCCACCCTTGGATATAGGTGCTGTTGTTATCCCCATTTTACAGATGAGGAAACTGATGTAGACAGAGGTTAAGTGACTTGGCCAAGGTCACACAGCTATTAAATGTCTGAGGCTGGATTTAAACTCAGGTTTTCCTGACTCTAGGCTCAGAACTATTTTAGGTGATTAGGCCTTCTTGGATTGAGTCCAATCCAGACCACATGTATGTGTCCAGTGCAAGGCCCCTTTAATGGAGAGGACAAAGGGGAAGCACCCCTGCCCCTTGGGTCCAGCAGGGCTTTTAATTGTTAGGTACAAAATGAGTTTCATGTATGGGACAATTATTTAACTTTCTCTTCCACTAAAGAAACATTCAAAACAAAGAAAAATCATAGGCACTCATTAACAAATACAAACATAAAACAATAACCTAGACCAAATCTATACCTATATATCTTCCCAAAAGATCAAGTCAAGAAGCATCTGTTAAACACTTACTGTGTGCCAGGCATTGTGCTAAGTGAATTTTGTGAAAAAGGCATTTTGTGAGACTACTTAACAGATATCTCACTTTCACTTCAGACCTGCAAAGTCTGAGATGGTCCAGATTTTCTGACCAGTGAGGCCCAGGAGAGTGTTGGTAAATGTTTAACAGCTAGTTGGGAGGATGTACACAGTTTTAAGTTTAATCTGCACTATTAAACATTTTTTCCCATCATTTCCTTAAGTCTAGACAGTCAACAAAATAATAAATTAAGCCCCATTTATAGCATTTGCTGATTTCTGAAATGTATACGCTCACACTGGAAATTTAACAATTGGCTTGGAGGCTGGCTCCAGCATATTCCTGCTTTTCATCTGCTCAAGTTCAGGATGATCTTGCTAGTTTACCCTCCTCTGAGAATCAGTATAGCTGCAGGTATCATTCCAGTTGGGCGGTAGGTGCTGACTTAGGAACCCAAGGACTCTCAAACTCATAAGGCTGGAAATATCCATTCTTCAGGATCTTGGGATTCCTGGACTCAGGAAAGAAACACAAAACAGAGGAGGCATCCAGGGATTTGAGGTGCAGTCTCAGGCTCAGCTAGGCAAGCACATGTTCTCACAGCCATATGCTCAAACTGCAGGCTGCTGTGCTGCCAGTGAGTGGGGGAGGGAAAAAAAATCCCCTTATATTGTTGGCAGTCCAAGCGAGAGCTGGCAGAATCCCAAAGTGACCTGCTCAAAAGATGAGCGGAGATTTTCTCCTCTATGCTCAGAGTCTGCTGAGGAGGGAGGTTCCTCTTGGTTCAGTCACCAATCATCTTTAATGCAAACACAGTCAATGCAACCTCAGCCCCAAGGACAGACCAATCAGGAGTTGCTGTGTCATGCATGTCCTTTAGCAAGGGGCCAGCTCCATGATAAGTGCTGCAGTCCATCTCTGTTATATTTTCTGCCCAGTTAAATATTTGCTCCTCAACAAATCATCTGAGGTGCTTGTCCATATCCCCCATTCTGGGGACTTGGGAAGGCACAAGCATTGTCCTTCTGAGTGCCTCCCTAGTGCCTTGTGCTAAAAAATCTTAATAAAATCCAGGTGACATTTTCCCTCTTGGATACTCTTTCCTGGTTCTCCTCTTCACCGTGTGACCATTCCTTCCTAGTCTCCTTTGTTGACTCATCATCCCCATCATGATGCCCAACAATGAGTATTTACCCAGGTTTTGTCCTAGGCCCTCTTCTCTTCTCCCTCTATACTCATTCTCTTGATAACCTCTTCAGGTCCCATGGGTTTGTTTCTTTCCATCTGAGTTATAGCTAAAACCTCCAATATGTGTCATTGCCATCTGTGAGAATATGACCTCCTTAGAACAAGCACCGTCTTGCTTTGCTAATTCATAACCTCAGTGCTTTGTTGTTGTTAAGTTGTTTTTCAGTTGCGTCTGCCTCTCTGTGACCCCATTTGGGATTTTCTTGACAAAGATACTAGAGTGATTTGCCATTTTCTTCTCCAGCTCATTTTACAGATGAGGAACTGAGGCAAACAGGGTTAAGTGACTTGCCCAGGGTCACACAGCTAGTAAGTGTCTAAGGCCAGATTTGAACTCAAGAAGATGAGTCTTATTGACTGCAGGCCAGCACTTTATTCATTGTGTCACCTAGCTGCCCCTCAGTGCTTTTCATATAGTGATAATTTAATAATTTTTTCATTCACTCATTCATTCATTCACATGTTGATTGTTTTACTGAGTTTCTTTTTTCTCCTTTTAAAATCTTCAACACAACTGATGGCTTACTGGAATGAGGGAGTGTATAATGAAAATGAAAGTGACATAAAAATAAGATAGAAATAAAAATAAAATAAACAAATGTTGTATGCCTTAAATTTAGTAAGTTAGCATCAATGTCCATTGTATGTGATTGGAAATTAAAATTGTCTTCAATTACAGAGTTGTTGTTGTGGATGTGTTGGTTAATTTTGCTGTACTACTTTTTTCTTCTTTCATTTTTTACTCTTTATTATAAGGGATGACTCCATGTAGATAAAAACAAAGAGATAGATTTGGAAATGAGGGCAAAGCAAAAACAAAGGAAGCTTGGGGTCATTAAAAACATCATTCAGCTTCCCAAAGGAACCCAGCATATTCTCTTTCTCCTCCTGTTCAACTCTGGGCCTAGCTTTTTGTTCTTGGATAATATCTGTGCAAAATTTCATATTACATATGTATACACACATGTATGTGTATATACATGTATGTACACATGTATAAACATGCGTATACAAACATAGACAAGTATATATGATGTGATGTACAGGTTACCATACCAAAATATTTCAGATTTCTTCTCTGGTACAAAGAGAGGAACAAAAAAATTTACGTGGTTTTTCTGGATTGCAGGAGGGTGGAGGTGACCTCACCCCAACCCCCACAATGTAGAAGGATAACTGTATACTATATCTTATATGCATGTTCATTCAATATGATATACACAATATACACATGTTATACACATATATACATAGACACACATGGACACACATATACATATATATGTAAAATTTTTTGTTCCTCTCTTTGTACCAGAGAAGAAATCTGAAATATTTTGGTATTAAAAGATAAAATATGTTGACATACTTTTATTTTATGCATTTTTGAGTTTCTAAACTTTTTCTGTTTTGTCGGCTGGCCTTCATGTGTCACCTTCAACTTTTGCAAAACTCCCCCAAGATTCCCATTTAATTTCTTATGCTGACCCACAATATATCAAAATCACAATGAGGAAAGTTACGATGTGGAAGGGATAACTGTATATGTTTATAATATATGTATATACATGTATGTATAATATATACATGTATATATAATATATACCAATATCTATGTGTGTAATATGTGTGTGCTATGATATAAACACATATCATATGAACATGTACCCATGCGTGTTTATGTAATACGTGTATATAATAGAGGCATATGTGTATAAAATGTACAGAATACATGTGTGTGTAATATATACATGTGTATATATGTATGTGTGTATTGTGTAGTCTATTGTGTATACATGTATGCATTGTGTGGAGAGAGAGCATAGAGACTGTACGTATTTACATACATATATTGTATATATACATAGGGTAGGGGATTAATACATGCTACTTGACTGACATGTAGGCATATAAATAAATAAGTATAATACAAAGTAAATTTAGGAGGGAGAGAATACTGCCAGCTTGGAGCATCAAAGAAGGCTTTACAAAGGACGCCACCCCCAAGCTCAGCCTTTAAGGGAAGGAAGACAGGAGCAAGTCATTGATGGACCTCTGGAGAGGCAGCCTTTTGCCTCAGCACCAGCAGATCTCCACAATCGATTACATCATGAAATTGATGAGATTAAAATCACTTTCACAACAAAGCACTTAGTTGAAGCCTGAAAGGTCATGGGTTTTTTAGGGAAGGAACAGGTTTTTACTTTAGTGAATCTGGCTGGTATCACAGACTGGGAGAAGCTAGGAATTGTTATACAACTCCTGGATAAATGAGATGGAAGTATCCAGAAAAGAGAAGGTAAAGGGTTTATGTCCGATGTCCATAACAAAAGTAGCCTGCTACAAATGAGCATTATGGGTCTCAGAGAGCCCCATAGATTCCAAGTCTTTTTGAAATTTCGCATTTACTTAGAGATGATCTTTTGGAAGGAGAAGAGATAATCAGGGAAGAGAGTGAAGAGAAAGAAGAAGATGCAGGAGAATGTCCTGGGCGGACTTACACATCTGGGAGATAAAAGATAGATTTATCCAAGGTCATCAACATGGAAGAGTCAGACATTTAATAGGTAGGAGGAGAGCCAGGTGACCAAAACATCAAAGCCAAGGGAAGAGAGAATGAATACTCAGGAAGAAGGGCTAGTCAACAGCATCTAAAGCTGTAGAAAGACCCAGGAAGACGAGAGCTAAGAAAAGAACAGAAGAGCTTGCAGATAACTTCAGTAGAGGGGTAGAGTTGGAAACTCCACCTTGAATTATTGAATCATGTAGAATTCTACAAAACGAGAGAGTTAGAATTGATGTTTTCTGACATGTTAACAAATGATAAAGCTGCCCAATTCCTACTAGACAATGGTCTAAAATTCTAGTTATATGTCGAAATTGAAGTAAATTTTAAAAATTAATCTTGAAGTAAATCCTAGAAAAAGCATACTCTGATTAATTAGCTGCCCTCCAACCCCCTTGGCAGGGAGGTTAGCTAGGGGGTGGCTATGTGGTATGGTAGATAGAGTGGAACACCTCCACATTGATTAGGGTTTTTAAAAAATGAATAGCTGGTGAGGAACTGAATGTAGATGAGTTTTTTTAAAAGAGTTTATCAGTGACGTCAAATTGTGGTACATGAATGGATTGGAATAGTATTGGGCAATAAGTAACCATAAGAAGAATTCAAAGATGGATGGTATGACATGAACTGATGCAAAATTAAGGAACAGAATCAAGGAAACAAAATACTTGACGACTACAACAAAATATTGTAAAAAGTTTTTAAAAAACTGAATGCAACAGAATGACCAAAGTTGGCTCAGAAGAAGAGAAAATGTACGTCTCTCCTTTCTTTAGAGAGGTGGGGATTATGGGTGTGGAACATTGTATACACTGTCAGATTTCATGAGTGTGACATTAGTTTTACTGAAGTGCATTTTATTTCCTCTCTTATTCTTTTTTTCTCTCCTCTTGTCTCCTTTCCTCTCCTTTCCTCTCCTTTCTCTTCCCTCTTCCTCTCTTCCCTCTTCTCACTTCTTCTTTCATCTCCTCCTCTCCTCTCCTCTCCCTTCTCCTTTCCTTTCCTTTCCTTTCCTTCTTTTATTAAAATGGATGGCTCTCTAAATTGGGAAACGGGAAACAGTATATTTGGAAATGAAGGTAATATAAAAACAAAAGATATCAATAAACAATTTTTAAAGATTTTGGTAGTGAAAGAAAGGCAAGATATAGGTGCAGTGAGTAGAGCTCTGGGCCTTAAATCAGGAAAACTCATCTTCCTGAGTTCAAATCTGGCCTCAGACACTTACTAGCTATGTGACCCTAGGCAAGACCTCATCTGTAAAATAAGCTGGAGAAGGAAATGGCAAATCACTCCAGTATCTTTGCCATGAAAACACCAAATGGGGTCACAAAAAGTCAGACACAACTAAAACAACTCAATAACAACTTAAAGGAGTAGCAGGATCAAATGAAGATTTTTTTTTAAGGATAGAGTTGAGTAAACTTATAGACATTGAATTAAGATCCAGTAGATAAGGAAAAGATTGAAAATGAGTCAGGATTGGGAATGATTAGTGTGGCAAACTCCCAGAGGAGACAAGGAAAGGAACCCCTGCCCCATTCCTCAGACTAAAGGAAGAGTAAGGTAAAGGTGAAGATGTAGTGGATTTTGACTAATAAAATATGGAAGATGAGTAAATGACATTTTCTCAATGACATAGAAGACAAGGACATCTCCTGGGTAAAGTGGTTGTTGCTGTTGTTATTGTTGTTGAGTCATTTTCAGTTGCATCTGACTCTTCATGACCCCATTTGTCTGAGGCCATATTTGAACCCAGGAAGATGAGTCTTCCTGACTCTAGGCCTGGCGCTCTAGCCACCATACCACCTATCCACCCCTTAGCTAACCTGCCCCCACCAAGGGGGTTAGGGGTAGCTAATTAACCGGAGTCTGCTTTTTCTAAGATTTACTTCAAGATTAATTTTTAAAATTTACTTCAATTTCAACATATAACTAGAATTTTAGAGCACTGTTTAGTAGGAATTGGGCAGCTTTATCATTTGTTAACATGTCAGAAAACATCAATTCTTACCCTATCATTTTGTAGACCAAGAACTGAGGCCCAGGGAGAGGAAAAGACTTATCCAAAGTTACATGGTAGTAAGTGACAGAAATTGGATTCAAACCCAGATCTTCTATCTCCAATTTTAAGGCACTTTCCATTACATAACACTGCTTCTAACTACTATCCCTATTTCATCATACTCTGGGCCTCAAAGATTTATCCTCAGATATCCTTTTCTGCCTAGGCAAATGTTGGTCATTTAGGTCTCACTTCATTATTCTATATTTATACCTTTTATAAATCTGCAGGACATTGCAATTCTTCCTAGCCCTCTTTTTTCCCTTAAGGAAGCAACAAATGGGTGCTTTTCTTCAAATACCAGAACTTAGGAGGGCAGGTAGATGCCAAAGTGAATAGTATGCTGAGCCTGGAGTCAGGAAGATCTGAGTTCAAATCTAGCCTCAGACACTCACCAGCTATATATCCCTGGGCAAGTCACTTAACCCTGTCTGCCTCAGTTTCCTCATCTGTAAAATGAGCTAGAGAAGGAAATGGCAAACCACTCCTTTGCCAAGAAAACCCCAAATGGGGTCATGATGAGTCAGACATGACTGAACACCAAAAATAAAAAGAAACTCAAAGGTCCTAGGGTGGTAATTCTTCTACTCTATATTTCTGGGGCAAATTCTAGGGTTCAAAGGCTTTATTGAAACCTCAATGCACCAGGAGGAGCCCCCATACTGAATTTAGAGATTAATAAATGCTACTTGACTGACATGTAGGCATATAAATAAATAAGTATAATATGAGGTAAATTGAGGAGGAAGAGAACACTGCTAGCTTTTTTCCTCTGGTTTAGAAGAGATGTAGTTCATTCCACAGATAGAAATGGAGCTTTGATATGACAAATCGAGGATTCTCTGGACAGAATAAAATCAAACAATTTGGAACGGGAAGGAATATTAGCAATGATTAGCCTATCCCCTTCTTTTTGTAGATAAGGAAACCAAAGCCCATAGAAGCAAAGTGATTTAGCCATGTTCATATCAATAGGAAGCAAGCCACAGAGCTGGAATCTGAACCCAGGTCTTCTTAATTCAGCATTTCCCTGCCCCCCACTTCTCCACCACCCTATCCCACTCTGATAACAATAATCTTCAGCTGGCTCAAAGCAAAAAAGTCATGGGTGTTTAACATACTGTAATAGTGAATGAGTGTTCCCCTACCCAGAAAAAAAAATGTTCTTTTATTCATAGGAAACACAAAAAAGAAAGATAGAGTGGATTCCTTAACAAACCAATGGGACGGGGGCAGCTTCCCTCTGATCATCAAGAAGCTGGAGATGGCAGACTCGGGGACCTACTTCTGTGAGGTGGAAGCCAGGAAGCAGGAAATTCAACTCCTGGTGTTCAAGGGTGAGTGGAAGAAAAGAATCAGCAGAACCCCTCCTTTTCTTCTCCCTAGATTCTTCCCATCCCTGTCCTCTGCCCCAATCCCCCACTAACAGAAGGCACCTTGGCACCCAATGACACCTTTTGGAAATTCTCATAATAACAGCTAGCATTTTTATAATACTTCAGGTTTGCAAAGCATTTTCCATATGTTACATTTGTTTATCATATGTTACAAATGCTTTACATTTGATCCTGACAACAATGCAAAATAAGTGGGAGGACACTGAGGCTGTCAGTGATAGGTTAAATAATTTTTCCAGTCACACAGGCTATTAAGTGTCCAAGGCAGGATCTGAACTCAGGTCTTCCTGACCTGGAGTTGGAATTCTAGCATTCCACACATAGCCCCATCTGGTCACTTCTCTCTTTTATCCATGGATAAAAGGGACAGACAAACTGGGATAAGAGGGAGAGGGAAAGGAGAATAGGGACAAAGAGAGAGGAAGGATGAGGAAAAGAAGGAGGGATAGAAGAAAGAAGATAGAGGGGGAAAGGACATAGAGAGGGAGGGCCCTGAGGACCCAGAAAAGTGGCGTGGGGGGTGGGTGTGGGGGGCTAGGTGTCCTGGGAGAAACAATGCTCTGTCTGTTCCCTTTTTTGTACTCAGTGTATGTAACTTGGAGCTGCCTCCTCTCCCTCCCCAGTGACTGCGAACCCAAGTGACTCTGTGTTCTCTGGAACCAACGTGACTTTAACCTTGCATGGCTCTTCCAATGTTCCTGCACTCAAGGTGGAATGGAGTGGTCCAGGAGATGAAAGTAAAAGGATCCTGAGTCAAGACAAGAAAACTTTGAACTTGATGCAAATGGAGACCAACCAAGGGGGTTTATGGGACTGTACCGTCTCTGTGAATGGCAAAGCCCTGAAATTGAGCATCAGAGTCACAGTGTTTGGTAAGAGAAGCAAGTCCTTTCCTCTACTGTCACTTTCCACCGCCAACTTCCAATACCTCTGCTCCCTCAACTTTCAGCACCCCTCTCTTCATTCCCTCCCCTAACCTTTGTCCCTGGGGGAAATAAGTCTTGGGATCTCAAGATGGACATTACTCCTCCTACTTCTCCACACCATCTGACACATGAGCGACAAGGAGATGGCCCTGGAGATGTTGAGGGCCATTTTAATCTTTTCTCAGGGTCAGTGTATGTAAAAAAGGGCAGAAAGGAAGACCGCCAGTGCTCTAGTGGTTTCTTGACTTTCTGCAACTCAGAAAAGGGGAAAAGGAGGGGATCCTTTCCTTTTTCTTCATCAACACCCCCCCTTTCCCATACTCTATTTATTCTACTCAAAATAACTGGTTTTTGTGGTTTTAATAATTTGTTTTTGAATAATTTAATGATCTAATAAGTATTTAATAATGTTATTTAATAATTGTTTAATAACTTTGTTTTTTGTTTACTGGCATACTGAACTCAAAGGGAAAAGAAATTCCATCTACCAATGCAAATGGACAACTTAAAGCATTAGGCATTTGGTTGGTTTGCTAAGAGGTTAAGTGACTTGCCCAGGGTCACAAACACCTACTAGAGTAAGAAGCTGGACTCAACTTCATTAGCATAAAAAAAAATCTAGTGAATACCTACTGTTGAATATTGGTTAAGTCCAGAGTTAGATGCTAGCTTCAGAGAATATCCAAAGAGGTTGAAGACCAGGTCCCTGCCCTCATGGAGTTTAGAATCTAGAGAAGAGATGAGATGACAAGGGCAGAAAGGTAAACCAGATAGCAAACCATAAGGAAATGGTGCTGTGCTTACAATGAATTCTATAAGAATATTCTATAGGGATTCAGGGAAAGTAATGACCCCTATGAGGGAGGGGAAGGTTGCTTAGAAGAGGTGAGACTTGAGCTGGAGGAAGGACTAGGTAAGTTTCAGGGAATATGAAGGATATTCTGGGTAGAGGGACTGAAATAAGCAAGCCAAGACAATAGAAATGTGCATGGCATTTTGGGAGAATAGTGACCAAGTCACCTTGGTTTAGTGGAAGGGTTCACGTAGGGGAGTAGTGCAAAGGTATGTATAAATATAATCATGTTTTGTTTTTTTTTTTAAATTTTGGAAGGTCTTGAGTACTAGGCTGAATTTGGACTTATTTTCATTCTCTTCCCCCTCTTCTTTACCTCCACCCCATTCCTCTGATCCTACCCTTCCTGTCTCTATCACCACCTACAGGTTTCACATCATCCTCCCAGACCTTCTATCTGATGAAGGGCAAAGCTGCCAAATTCTCCTTCCCTCTGAATTTAAATGAACAGGACCTGAACAGGGAACAGCCAAACGGAGAACTGAGGTGGCAGGTGGAAGGTGTTGCCTCTCCCCCACAGTCGGCCAAGTTTTCATGGAAGAGTGGCTCCTTGATTCTAGAAAATGGGGCTCCAAATTTCAATCGTGATCCCAAGTTCCCACTCACCATCACTCTTTCTCCTGTCTTGCCTCAGCATGCTGGCTCAGGAGTCTTCTTACTAAAGTTTTCTTCAGGGACACTGGAACAAAAGGTCAACCTCGTGGTAATGACAGGTGAGCAGGTGAAGGCTGAGCACATACCCTCTCCTGTACTACTACCGCAGAGCTGGTCACCCCCAGGGTCAGAGTGGAGGGGGAAAAGAGATCCCAAGGACCTAACTGCCTAGCCCTGCATGGTAAATTTCCTCCACGCCTCTCACTAAACTCCAGGAACCAAGGAGGGTTCTTATCCCTCAGCCTCAACTTGCTTCGTACTTGTCCTTACTAGCAATCTCCAAAAAGCACAGAATTCAGAGTCAGAATCTTTTAGTTCTGGGTTTTAATTCCAGTTCTCTATCTTGCTGTATGATATTGGGCAAGTCTCTCTCTCTCTCTCCCTCTCTCTCTCTCTCTCTCTCTCTCTCTCTC
>NW_020954684.1:329141-338597 GCF_900497805.2 Vombatus ursinus
TAGCTGTTTTGAGGATAAAATGAGTCAACTCAAGTGAAAGAGCTTTGAAAATTATATAGTGCTAAATAAATGTAAACATTGGGGTTTTCACTATTATCCTATCCCTATCTCATACCTCAAGAGGGAATAGGAACCCCTTCCCCATGCCAAATCCCCAGTTTCTGTCTCTTGCTCTCTTCAGCTGTGTCCCAGGAATCACGTCTACTGTGCTGTGACGTGCAGGGTCCCATAATCCCTGGGCTGAGGCTGACATGGATGCTAGAAAACCAGACAGAAAAAAGCCTGGAGGTCTCAAAGGAGCAAAGGCAGCTGGAGGTGAACGAGCCAAAGGCTGGGACGTGGGAATGCCAATTGCTATCCCAGAATCAGAAAATACTTAAATCGGATTCCTTCAAACTGAGTAAGAAACCAGGTCCCTTTCCCTCTCCTCACTCCCCCCAGCCCTGGCTCAGTTCTCAGAGGGATACAAGGAGCAATGCTCATCCCACTCAGTCATGCTAACCTCCCACCATCCCACCTCTTAAGACAACTGCTACCTCTCTGGGGGTCTCAGCTAACCCTCTCCTGCTGGGACCCAAGAGTCCTACTTCCCAGCCTAGTACTCTGTGCTCCATCTCTCCAACCCTCCTTTTTCTGAGTCCTTCTTGATGTTCAAGACTATGGCCTAGAAGGTGAGAGGGCCTCTGCGTATGTCTCTCCTCCAGCAGCAAAGCAGGAATGGAAACTACCCTTTCAACTGGGCATCGGTCTGGGTGCAGGAGCAACCCTGTTGCTTCTCTCTGGGCTCTCTATATTCTGTTGTGCCAGACGAAGGCACAGGCTGGTGAGTAAACTTCTCCTTCCCACTTTACTCCCCATTCCACTACTTCCCTAACACATACATACATCCGGTTGTCCTAACCCACCACGGTCAAACTATCGAGCCCACAGAATCATGGAACCATGGAACATTAAAGCAGAAATGGACCTACCAGGCCATCCAGAGCAAATCATTTAACCTCTCTGGGCCTCAATTTTCTTGTCTATAAAATGAGGTGGGATTGGACTGGCTGCCCTTAAGAGGTTACTTCCAGCTCTAAATCTACTAGCCCAACCTCTTCATTTAAATGGATGAGTAATATGAGGACCTGAGAGGTAAAGGGGCTTGTGTACTTTGCATTGGAGGCTTGGGAATGAATACTTTCATCTTGCAAAATTCATAAATGCTTTTATGTTCCTTACTCCTGCCTCCTACCTCCTTCTTCCCCCACATTTCAATGTCCTAGATCCAAGTCAGACAGGGAAGAAGTAACAGCAAGCTTATTCTGGGACATATTGCCTTGGCAATAGTAACTCCTCTAGCCTGAAACCTCCCCCTACATCCCTATTTTCCACTCTGGTCTCATGGACCCAAGTCCTTCATGCTTCTCTCTCCTTCACCCACCTCTCCCCTCATTCTCTCTGGACAGCGCCGAGCAGAGCGGATGTCTCAGATCAGGAGGCTCCTGAGTGAGAAAAAGACCTGTCAGTGTCCCCAGTAAGTTACAAAAGGGACAAGCAGGATGATTCTGAAGTAAGAGTGAAGATGGAGCAGGGACTGAGGGATTTTTTTAGGGTTCGGAGTAAGGAACGTGGCCAGAATGCAAGAGAGGATTGAGCAGATGAATGCAAGAGAAGGTCCCGAGGGAGGAGGGACTGAGGACCAAGAAGGGATACAGTGAAGGGATTCACAGTGAAGAGATCCAAGAATACTGGGAGGAGATGGGGATGGGGGTGGGGGGGGAGATGTGTGTGCAGCAGAAAGAGGAAAGAAAGGATGGAACTTTCTGAATTGCCCTTAAACTATCTTTATTTCTTTTTTCCCTCTAGTCGTTTTTAGAAAAATGGTAGCCTGAAGAGTTGAATATGGAAGACTTGTCTGATTTGTGAAAATCCTCCATTCCTTATCTCTGCCTACTGGGAAGAGTAGGGAAGGTGACTGCAGGAGGATTGAGACATTTTGGCAACCTTGTCCTTCCTAACCTACCCCCTTGTAATAATCCTGGACATTGTCAGTGGGACCCTGCTCCTTATTTCACTGCCCCATGATGCATCCTCAACCTGATCACTAAGTATTCCTTCCTTCCTCTGCCAGCCCCTAAAGGCTTCTGCATAGCATTTCATCTCATCTTGCCTTTGGGCAGGAGGCAGGATGACACTTCACTCAATCCAGAGACTGAGAATAGGATGTTCTGGATTTTCCAGCTTCTTATAACCCACAGTCAGAAATGTTCTGAGTCTACACTTACTCCCTCCTGCGACTATGCCTTGCTCTATCTAGTGTCCAAACAAACTTGTGGGTATGTACTCAGGGTGTCCCTATCTCCATCTCACCCTACCCAAAAGCCAAGTAAATATTCATCCTCGTGGTAAGCTTCTTGAGGGCAAGGACTAACATTTGCCTCTTTATGTATCTCCAGTGCTTAGTACTGTGCCTGGCACATAACAGGCATCTAATAAATGTTTTTGATTGATTTGATTAACTGTCTTCCCTCCTCCCTCATGGCCTTAGGCCCTTCGTCAAGCTGACTGATCTCTCTTTTTCTCCCTCTGATGTGCCAGACTATGGACACCAGTAGGGGCCCAGAGAAAGACCAGAATTATGTTTGTAAACTTGTGAAGAAGTCTGACTTGAGTGCCTATATTCCTAGGTACTTGGCTATACTTGACTCTGGGCAAGAACTGTGGTTCTCCATATTTCACCTAGCTCCTTCTCTCCTTTAACTCTCTAACCCCCATCAAGACTCTAGAATTTGGGGGCTGAGAATCAATCTTCTCTTCCTGGATCAGTCTTCTCCCTTCCACTTTGGTCTCTATCCCTCCATCTCTTCATATATCCCTTCTCTTCTTTCCAGTCTGCCTCATTTAAGTGGCCTGCTCAGGAGTGGCTCAGATAGGGCTCCCTACCTCTTCCATGGAGTGATATTTCCCTTCTCTTCTGAATCAATGAAAAAAATTAATAAACAATACAAAAAGAATGATCTTCATCTTATTTTGTTTCCAGTTAAATCCTCCCCATGGGCTTATCATGACTAGAGGCTTGGGCAGAATGCAGGAGGAACCTTTCTCTGAGGGCCAGGTTCTGCTAGGCTCAGGGTTAGGGAACAAATATGGGGAGCCCTCCCTGAAGAAGAGGCTCCTAGCCTCTCAGGAGCTAGGAGGAGTGGTCTGGGTCCTAAAGAAGGAAAAGGGCTTAGATTGGCCAAAGTATTGGGGCACTGAGGGAAGATCCCCAGGGAATCCACAGTTCATATAAGACCTGTCCAGCTTCCTAGGGGTGAGAATTCTCCATAGCCTTGTACCTTATCCCTGACCTTATTAATAAGGTAATTCTTCAATAATTCAATTGATTTGATCTCATCAATTGGGGTACTCCTGTCAATGCTATAGACCAAGGCTCATTCATACCTTCTAATCATAGGTGATTCTTCTTCATGTCCTTCCATAAATCTTCCAAAGAAGATCTCCCTAAAGTCCTGGAGTTCTTCCTCTAGGTCTTCTACTATTCTGAGAGGACCAGTGCAATGCTCAGGTTTTTCATATAATCCCTCACTCTTAATACAAAGGACCAACTCATTTCTTCTTACTATCTGTTTTCTGAATGATATCTTTCACATAACTTCTTGTGCACAAGTCATTATTGGTTATAGCCTGCAGCCTGCTTATGCCCATCATTTCCTTCGGGTTACTTGAAATTTTGAGGTTTTGGAGATGGTGTTTCATGATTTGAGGCCACATAGAATTATATAGCATAATTGAAAAAATAGATTGTCCCACAATACAAGGTACTATTTTGATGCCTCATAAAGATATGGAGGCAATCCTTGGTTCTTGAAGACTAATGCCAGGGAATTAGAAACTCTGGCAAATTCTACCATGTTGGAAAGTCTTTGATTATGGTTCTAACAATGGCCTGTTTCGGTTGCATGAGGACCAACCTAGCTCAGTATGGAGAGGCATATCACCAGCTACTTGTCACTTAGTAATGAATTTTTCACCATGGCAACCCATGAAACAAAGAAAAAATTTAAATACGGACCTCTTCCCTTCTCAATGATGGTGGAAGAATGGTGAACAAAGGAGCATAAAGTACTAAGAAGAACACAGTTTGTAGAAGATCTATAAACTTCAAATGGACTGTTGGCAATCTAAATATGAGCTTCTTATTCAATGACCTGCTGTGGACATGCTGCCAGAGGAAATTAATCATATAAATCTTGACATTCTTGCTATAAATGGAACCAGTAGAAGGAAAGAAGTTATAGTTAACTGGAACACCCATGGTTCACAGGTATTCATTGAAGAGGCAAAGAATGAGTGGGTTATACCACACTTTCAAAGGCAGCAAGAAACCTCATTTCATGAGATATTTGTTAATCACAAATTACAGTACCAATTATAAGTATTTGCATAAAGATCACCAAGAAAATAATTGTAGTTTATGTACCAACATTGGTTGAAAAGGCAGAGAATTTCTTGAAGAACCTGATAAGACTCTCTAATTTAAATCAACATAATCTGATACTTGGTGACTTCAACGTAAAGGAGGAGAAAGGGGAGGATGGGAAGAAATATATGAGAAAGGGGGCAGCTAGGTGGTGCAGTGGATAGAGCACTGGCCCTGGATTCAGGAGGATCTGAGTTCAAATCCGGTCTCAGACACATAATACTAGCTGTAAGCTAGTCACTTAACCCCATTGCCTAATCCCCCCAAAATATAAAAATAAAAATAAAAATAAAAATAAGCCACTTGGAAAAGATATGTAATCACTCCAGAGTTTGTCCTGACTATCCACACAGGAAAGATCAAGCAGATAAAGTATGTTGCCCAGATTACAACATACATTTGAATGGACAACCTATTGTGCTTAGTACAACAAAATGTATGTCTGAGACAGACAGTACGGATGGACAATATGTTGGACACAGAATTGAACAAAAAGAGGACAGTAAGCTGAATTGCCTTTGGGAAATTGCAAAGTCCCTTTAATGACCCCAAGCTTCTGATGACAAGCAAAGGCCCATATTTTTAATACCAGAATTCTAGTGGTGTTGCTGCATATCAGTGAAACCTGAAATACATTTCAATAATCTCCAAAGAATATCACACAGATGGCAATGCAAAGGCACATGATTGGTATGAACAGGCTGTAATATACTATTCTAAAGATAAGGGCTTCTTTCATGGGAGGTTTGGTTCACTGAAGTCCCTGGGAGATAAATGCATGAGTTTCTGTGTAAGCAGCTGCCCCTAAGATTTCCCAATTACATCCTATGTGAGACTTAACCTTTTCAAGCTTCCCCTTAGCTTTAGGGACCATCTATGTTAGTTCTAAAGGTATAAATTATGGTTTACGTTTATGTGCTCTCCAATGCATGTGTAAAATAAATGAATGAATAAATGAATAAGGCATTTGTTAAGCACTTAATATGTATCAAGCACTGTGGGATACAAATAGAAAATCCAGAGATCCCGCTCTCAAGGAGCTCATTTTAGTGGGTGAAACAAGACATACAGAAGGTCTTAGCTGTAAGTCAGATAGAAAGTCCCATGGTTCTTAGGGCATAGAAACAAAGCAGAGGGTTATACAACATCTCTAATGTCATCTCCACTGATACAGTATCAGTTTCTGATGTTGAATTATTTGATTGTGCCAAGGGCTTTGATGACAAGAACTTTCCTTTCTGGGTCTTCAGTAGCTATGGCTCTGGCACTTGTAGGAGTAGCCTGCAATAGCCTAGGGGAATAATTATGGTACCTCTCTCTTGATGGGAAACTCAAACAGGGTCCCCATGTCCACCCATCTGTCTCTTATTTCATTTAAAGGATCAGAGACTTTCCAAATTAGTATCCCCAGGTAGCATTAATCACACAAACAAGGATGTAGGTGGCTGACAGATTTCTGCCTTTATCAGATATGTGGACATAAGTAAAGGGGTGCCATCAGGAAGCAAACAATGTAAGCAGTGACCACTTTTG
The DNA here is from genome assembly GCF_900497805.2 of Vombatus ursinus. NCBI lineage: Eukaryota > Metazoa > Chordata > Mammalia > Diprotodontia > Vombatidae > Vombatus > Vombatus ursinus. The sequence goes on from NW_020954684.1 coordinate 335,140, forward strand.
ACTAGCAGAGACTTTTAACTAGAGGGACAGAAGCGATTCCAATCCCTCCCTCTGTCTCCTCCTCTCTCAAATTGAGCAGGAAAGAAGGTAGGGACAATAGCAAGCAGTTCACCTGGGAATGAGATGAAGTTTTGCCCTTTACCAGGCTTCCAGAAAAAAGCATAACACTGAGGCGATTCCAACAGTTCAAACCTCACCAAGGCACTGGCCAGTTTTTGTCAATCTGTCCATATCCCATCAGTTTCAATTGCTACCATCCTGCCACAGCCCCTACATGAAGTCCAGAAGAAGTGAGTATGGAGAGAGAAATGCCGCCAGAGATCTGCTGTGCACATTTGGTTCTCCTCTACCCTTTACCCACATGGAATCTCTTCCAGTTTTTCTTTTTCTTCATGTTGAGGCAGCTAGGTGGCCCAGTGGATAGAGCTCCGGCCTTGGAGGCAGGAGGACCTGAGTTCAAGTCTGGCCTCAGATACTTGACATTTTCTACCCGTGTGACTCTGGGCAAGCCACTTAACCCTGATTGCCTCACCCCCCCCCCCAAAAGAAGTCTTGATGCTAAGTCAAACCATCATCAAACTGGTGAACTCTGATATAGAATTTGGCCATTTTCAGAACCTTGAGATTTCTATGGGCAACAGCATGGTTGCTCAAGGGTTACATACCAGTGAGGAACTCGGAAGAATAATGGAACTAAAAGATATCATCACGGAATTGTATGATAGGAAGAGATGAACTAGTCACATGGCAAGGGTGACAGATGATAGGCAGACAGCCAGAGTGCTCCACTGGTACCCTAGAAATGTCAGGAGAAATCAAGGGAGGCCTTCAGTATGTTGAATGGACTACTCGTGGTGAACTTATGGGAGGACATGGGAAGGCCTGGAAGTGTTTTAGTCTGCACTGTGGGCATGAGTTCCCATCTATCTGGGTAGGCTCATGGCAGCATTACCTGTGATGACAAAAAGCTAGGCACAATGATCGGGGAAATCCTAAACAAGCTGAATGAAATGGAATATTACAATTGTGCTAGGAATAAAGAATATATAGACTTAAGAGAAATCTAGGAGGATGTGTATGATGTGACGAAGGCAAAACCACAAGAACAACGAATACAAAATCTCTACACCAATACTAATAAAGTCCCTCGGTGAATCTGGGGGGGAAATCAATAGAGGAAGGCTTGGGGTGGGGGAGGGGGAAGGAGTAGATAAACAGAATGTTTCAAGGGGGTTGGGAACAGGAATAGGAAAATGGGGAGCAACCAAACTCTGGTCAAATAAGATAGTCAAGATTAGTACTTCCTTGTCAAAGTTAAAGGATTATTCTGTCAACAATAAAAAATAGTTGGAATATTCTTTGTAAGGGGGTTCATTTGGGTGTTTATTGGGAACTGTCTGTTGGGATTTTTAAAAAGCAAATATATCAATAAATACTGAAATACATAAACACAATGATGCAGTTAGAATATTTAAAAATAAAAGTTAGGAAATAGTTTGGGACTGTTATTGTTCAGTCATTTCAGTCCTGTCTCAACTCTTCATGACCCTGTTTGGGGTTTTCTTGGCAAAGATACGGTAGTGGTTTGCCATTTCCTTCTCCTTGTGTTACGGATGAGGAAACTGAGATAAACAGGGTTAAGTGACTTGCCTGGGGTTAAACAGCTAGTAAGTGTCTGAGGCTGGATTTGAACTCAGGTCTTCCTAACTCTAGGCCCTATGCTCTTTTCACTGTGCCACCTAGCTGCCCAGTTTGGAACTATACTGTACAATTTCCTGAAGAAGAGTAATGTATAATAATAATTTATTTTATAAAATCCATTAAACCACTTTACATACAGTATCATAGACTTTAGAGCTGGAAGTGACCTCATTTTACAGGTACGAGTACTGAAGCCTGGAGAGGTTGTAGCTTGCCTATGACCACAGTGCAAGGCTCAGGGACTGAATCTCCTGACTCCAGGTTCTATGTCCTTACCACCATACCATGTTGCTCTAAAACAGCCCTGTGAAAAAGGTACTACAGGGGCAGCTAGGTGGCAAAGTGGATAGAGCACCAGCCCTGGATTCAGGAGGACCTGAGTTCAAATCTGACCTCAGACACATAACACTTACTAGCTGTGTGACCCTGGGCAAGTCACTTAACCCCATTGCCTAACCAAAAAAAAAGGTACTACAAGTATTATCATATCCATTTTTTTAAGTGAGAAAAAGTGAGCAAAGGGAAGTGACTAGCCCAAGGTCACTCACTCACATGCCAGGATTCTTCTGACCCCAAGCAAGTCAATTAATCTACTTGGACCTTGGTGTCCTCATCTGTAAAATGAGGTTAGACTAGATTATCTCTAAGGCCCTTTCCAGCTCTGATATCCTACGAATTGATGACTCTACGCATCCCAAATCCAGAGCTTTTTCCACTGAGCTGCATTGCCTTTCTTCTGGTACAAGTGTCTAGACCGGAACAGGAAAGGTGGGACACCGTTCTAGAGTTTTCTAAACCTATCCCTAGCTTAATTAGTAATGCTAATCCTCATCCAGAATTCCTATGACTGACTCTTTTCAACTTCCCAAGGGTCTTCTCACTTTCTCACTCAGCCCAGAAAAGGCATGGCGTAAGGGGGTGGGGTGGGTGAAGCCTGTTTCCCTAACATCTATTGAATGTATGGAGGGTCTGTGTGAGGTGATAGGATCCAGGCTGGGGACAGAGACTGTGAGGCTATATGGGAATCGAAGTATTTGTGTACATTCTCTATATCCATGTTTGATGGGTCCTGTGTTGTTGATAATGTATGTGTGAGCACATATTCTCTCTCCCCTCCACACACAAGCTCTCATACACACTGCACGATTAACCACAGAACCAATATGGATGTTCCACACTTGCCAACACAACCCGCAGTGCACACATCGTGACACATCCCCACCCATAAGCCATGCCCAGAAACACATGCATACACAGTGACACCAGTGACACACATTCCCCCCCTTCCCTGGATACATCCCCTCAGCCCCCACAAAAAATACCAGCTGCATGCTGCCTCAATATGTATGTCCGGAGCGAGTGGGAGTTTTTTTTTTGGGGGGGAGACATACACATCACATCATCAATGAAGCTGACTCCCTTCCCCCAACTCATCAAGTGCCCTCCCCTTCCCTTCTCTCTGGCTTCTCCCTTTGCCTTCCCTTCTCTAAGTCAGAGCCTTCAGGTCTCTATATCCTTTCTAGCCTTCCCTCCAAGAGCCCTCCCATCCTTCCCCTCCTCCCCCCAAATTAAAAATTCCCTCAGTCACCCTTACTGAGACTGACAGGCAACAGCCAAAGTAAGGGAGGGGGATCCAGAGAGACAGGGACAGAAAGAGAAGGAAATAGATGTGGAGAGAGAGAGAGGAGAGGAGGGAGGGAGAAATAGAGAGTGAGCAAGAGAGAGAGAGAGAGAGAGAGAGAGAGAGAGAGAGAGAG
>NW_020954684.1:338621-355885 GCF_900497805.2 Vombatus ursinus
CAAGGAGAAGGAGCTGCGACCGGAGAGATGCTCTAATCTCCATGGCATTGCTTGGAGCAGGCAGAGGTAAGAAGCCGACCCCACTTCCCTAAGCTCCCCACTCCCATTGCTTTCTTATCCCACTGCTTCCTTTCCCCTTCCCCGTCCCTGAGTTCCCCTCCTCCCCTGGCCACCTGCTGTTCCTAGCACTGGGGTGGGGGGGTGTGCGGATTCCTGACCTCTCTAAAGAACATAAGAACACAGGGGACTTCTCAGCTTCCCATCCCCACACCCTGACCTGCCATTCCTTTTCCCCCTCCCCACTCTGTCCTTCACCTTCTCCTCTCTGTCCTTCATCCTCTTTCTCTTCCTTCCTTTGAGCTTTTCTTTCTCCAAGTGTGCCCCCTCCCCTCAGGGGAGCCAAGGGAGGGAAAATGAGAAAGGGTCTAAAGTGGGGAAAAAGGCAATGGAGGGGGTACTCCTGCCCAACTCTGGTTGCCCCACCCCCCTGGTTAGCTATCACCATAGCAACTCAGATTACTGGGCTCCATATGGAAAACAAAAAGGGGGGTGCTATGACCTCATGGAAGGGTGCAGAAAAGGGGCTGAGGGCTCCTCCATAAGGAATGTCCTCCACCTTTGGTTTTTCTGCTTTTCTACCTTTCCCTTTCACCTCTCCCAACCTCTGTATGCCCCTTCTGAAACCTACCTCCCTTGGACCCTTTCCCCACCTTACTGTGTTCCTCTGATTTACTCCAACTGCCTCCCTAGGGCTCTATAGCATCAATAGCCTCATTGCTTTTGCAGCCCCCCACCCCCACCCCAAGAGGAGAAAGCCAAGGTCACGTAGTGGGGCCCCAGATTTTATGTCTTCAGCTCCTTCCCATCACTCTCTTCCCTTACCTAGAGGACCCTTTAGTTCCTTCTCAGTCTCTGGATCTCCCATCTACTTTCCCCTTTCTTTCCTCCTCCCTTTCCCTAAGCTCTCCCTTTTCTTCTTCTTCCACCTCCACCCACCCATTCTCTATTCTCTCCCTTTCTGGATTATTCTGTTCTGAGGTCAAACAGTTTCCCCTCCTTCAGGTCCTCTTGCCCTCTGCCTTCAATTCCATCTTCCTCTTTCCGATACTCCCCTAGGTCAGAGAAAGGGAAAAGTTAAGTCTTGAGAAGACAGGAAAAAGGTGATAAGTTACTAACCTTAGGAGAATGGAGGGTTTGGAAAGGGATGGAGGATACATACCCTACCTCACTGCCCCCCCTTCATTGTCACCTACTTTGAACCTCCAGTGGAGCTGAGCTATTTACTGTTCCCCTATCAGTGAATCTGGGGAAAAATTAATGGAGATGGGGTTGGGTTGGGGGGAGATTGGATAAGGAGACTGTTGCAAGGGGTTTGGAAACAGGAATAGGACAAACGGGTGAGCTGGGGTTTTTGGCAGGAGAACACTGTTGAAGTTAAAAGGAGAGAGGGAAATGGCAAATGATGGAGTGAGGCTGAAATACCATTTTCCCTAGCAGCTTATAGGAGCACCACTGACCCCAGGGTTTCCTTGTAGAGCCAGGGAGACTGACTAAATGACATCTGCAGGTTGCAATCTTTTGTGATTTCAAATGAAGGAAGGAAGGAAGCTCAGGAAACCAACTGAAAAAAGGAAGCCCGACCCCTGGCCTATCTGCAGCTCTCTTTACCACAGCAGGTTCTGTCTGCTGAAAACCCCCACACTCATGGAGAGACCCAAAGGAGCTGCAGTCCACTGAGTCTGTTGGAAGATGAGACAATAGGAAGTCAGGTGGGAATGGAAATCAGAGGATCCCACCCAGCATCCTAGCAAGGGTGCTTTTTCTTCACTCAAGGGAGAGGAAAGACAAGATATATATAGAGAGAGGGCTTCTCTTTTGACCCTTAGCCTTGGAATCCTCCTTCTCCTTTCTACCACAGCAAATGACATCTTAGGGGAGCCGTGAAGGACAAGGCAGTGGGGTAGGCCACAGGCACTTTTTTGCCTCATTCTAGGGGGGGAATTGGGAAACGGGGATCATAAGGGTCATGGGGGGCAGTCTCAGTGGGGCTCCTGGGTGAATCCATTCCCCCCACCCCCCAGAACTTAAGGGGGGGTGGGGGGCAGAGGAAGAAGAGGAGGATGGCTCGGGGCGGGACAGGGGTGGAGGAGGCCTCCCTCCGCTCCAATGCCCTGTCATGGCTGGCCTGTGGAATGCTGGCCCTCCTGGCCAATGCATGGATCATTCTCAGCATCTCAGCCAAGCAGCAGAAACACAAACCCTTGGAACTATTGCTCTGCTTCCTGGCTGGCACCCACATCCTCATGGCAGCAGTGCCCCTCACCACCTTTGCTGTGGTGCAGCTCCGACGCCAGGCCTCTTCAGACTATGACTGGAATGAGAGCATCTGCAAAGTTTTTGTCTCTACTTACTACACGCTGGCCCTAGCCACCTGCTTCACTGTGGCCTCACTCTCCTATCACCGAATGTGGATGGTCCGCTGGCCTGTCAACTACCGGCTGAGCAATGCCAAGAAGCAGGCACTGCATGCTGTCATGGGCATCTGGATGGTCAGCTTCATCCTATCCACACTGCCTTCCATTGGCTGGCACAACAACGGCGAGCGATATTACGCCCGGGGCTGCCAATTCATTGTCTCCAAGATCGGGCTGGGTTTTGGGGTCTGCTTTAGCCTCCTGTTGCTTGGTGGCATCGTCATGGGGCTGGTGTGTGTGGCCATCACTTTCTACCAGACACTGTGGGCCCGACCCCGTCGGGCAAGACGGGCCCGGAAATCAGGGGGTAGAGAGGGATCAAGAGGGGGAGGTCCTGGGGGCCTAGGAACCCGGCCAGCATTCGAGGTTCCAGCCATTGTAGTGGAGGATGCCCGAGGGAAGCGTCGTTCTTCGCTGGATGGCTCTGAATCAGCCAAGACGTCCCTGCAGGTCACCAACTTGGTCAGCGCCATCGTCTTTCTCTACGACTCACTCACTGGGGTGCCCATCCTGGTGAGATCAGGATTCCATACTCCACTTCCCTCTCCCTACCATCCAGCCTCTAACTTCCCCGTTCAATCTGTAGTTCCCTCCATCTAGAATAGAACCTTCTCCACCCTAAATAGAAGTAACTTTCACCACCAGTCCCTTCTGTCCCAACCTCCAAGTCTCCATCATACCTCTATATTATGGCTCTGCCTCCCCTCCTCAAGCCCCATCTCTCCATCCCAGTCCTCTTGACCTTCCTCTAGTTAACCTTCCTATGCTCCTTCTCCCTAGTCTCCTTTCTCCCTGATAGAAGCCCATCCTCCAGCTGTCCCTTAAATCCCACTGTCAGAGGCAGACTGGGCTGGAGAGACCATGGCTCTGAGCCCTCACAATGGTTCTGATGAGCCCTCCTGCCCTCCTTCCCCAGGCAGTGAGCTTCTTCTCACTGAAGTCAGACTCTGCGCCCCCCTGGATGGTGCTGGCGGTGCTGTGGTGCTCCATGGTGCAGACGCTGCTCCTGCCCTCCTTCATCTGGTCCTGCGAGCGTTACCGAGCCGATGTGCGCACCGTGTGGGAGCAATGTGTGGCTATCATGTCCGAGGAGGACGGCGAGGATGGTCAGAGGATGTCCACCCTCCCCACCGCATACACTGCTCCCTTCCTGCACCAAGAACACTCCTACAGACTCCTAAACTCTGATTTCACTAAATATACAGCTCCTTTGCTGCCAAGTGTCTGCGAAGGGCACTGTAATGCCACCCTCACCTTATTATCCCTCTCTGTCCCTCCGTTTTCTCATCTATAAAATGAGGGGGACGCCCGTTTCTGAAGCTCTGACTCTCCTTGTGCACAAGGTTAGGGTCCACACACACTGCACTGTAGCTCCCCCTGTTGGACGCATCTCCACCACTGTATTTACGGTCCCTTCAACCTTCCCTGCCACCATTCACACTGGGCGATCCTGCTTCACCCTTAGTCTCTCAGTCTTGATTTCTAGGCCTTTCTTTTCCCCTCTGTTGCTTCTAGCCCTTACATGCTCCCTACCCTCCCTGTACAAGATACATCAATCCGAGACCCTCTCTTCTCCTCTCCCTTTACCCTGATACAACTTCAAGCTCTTTTCTCCTCTGTGATCTATTCACAACCTACCTTTTTGTCAGAAGCTACACATACACACACACATACTCATATACATACAAACACACACATACACACTCACAGCTCCTTTTTCAATCAAAGGGTTGGGGTCAAGAGGGAAGTGGGTATCCAGGGTCAAATCATAAGAAGAGGTCTGGGGGAAGCCGGGTGATGGGCATCCTGGGGACAATGATAGTTGTATACATTGGGTGGTCTCATGATGGAGCCACCTACTTTATCCCCTTTTTCTTTCCAAGATGGAGCCTGCAATGACTATACTGATGGACGGGTCTGCAAAATTCGTTTTGATGCTAACGGGGCTGCTGGGCCAGGGGGACAAGACCCCACCCAGGTGAAGATGCTGAGTGGGAGGCACATGCTATTTCCTCCTCATGAGAGAGTCCACTATTTGCAGGTATGGAACTGAGAAAGGATGGGGTGTTCTAATCTCCTAGATAGATCTTTCCCTCTCCTCTTTACCATCAGCCCACCATGAAGGCAAGGAAGACCAATAACTGGGAAAAAGAGAGATACTTGGGCTCTGTCTGTCTCCATTTGCCTACCCCTCTCCCCCAGTGATCCAATGATTTTCTGTATTCCCGGGTCAGGGGTAGGAGGTGAGGTACCACTGGCAGTCCTCCTACTACCTGCAGAAGGACTAAAAAGTACAGGGATAGATTGGAGGGGCTTCAGGTGCTTTTCCTGTGTCAGTTCTCTTTGAGCATCAGCTTCCTCATTTGTAAAAAGAAAGTGTTGGCCTGGATGTTCTCTAAGTCCCTTAAATCTAAGTCCCATGAAACCTAAGAAATCAATACAGAAAACACATAACTGTGATGGAGAGAAAGAAGGTCCTATTTCAGCTTACTGTGTGGTTGTGTGTGTGTGGTTGTGTGCGTGTGTGCATGTGTGTGTGTACCCACACATGCATGCAATGTAAAGGAGAACTAGAGGGGAAACCTATTGAAACTGGTTTTTGAGTTAGTTCTACCAAAAAAAAAAAAATGCAGGTAGAGAAAGAAAAGGTGGAGAAAAGCTCTCACCATCGTTTGGGTACATCCCTCAATATTCCAAAAGTTGTCCTATATATTGCTCCATGAAGTTCCTCAAGATCTCACCTTTCCTCCATCCCAGGTCCCATTGTCCAGGAGACTATCCCATGATGAAACCAACATCTTCTCTGCTCCTCGTACACCTGGCTCCTTCCTGCATAAGTGGTCATCTTCAGATGACATCCGGATAATCCCATCCGCAAACAGGGAACTAGGGGCACTCCGGGGCATGGAAGATGATGAAGAGGAGTCTGGAGCATTGACCAATCTGCATCAATTCCTGGAAAGCAGAATGCTAGGAGGAGGTGAAGGACCTCCAAGGGGACACGGCTTCTTCCGAGATGAGATCACTACCTTCATTGATGAGACACCTCTGCCTTCTCCAGCTGCCTCCCCAGGTCCCTCTCCCCGTCGGCCCCGGGCGTCAGGTCTCTTACCCCGTCGTCTTTCCCTAGGATCTCCTGATACTGGGGTAACAGGAGTGTCTACGGGGCTATATACAGGGCGACGGTGCTCCCTCACTGGAGTTGAGGGGGACTCACAGGCTTGGGGTGGAACTTGGGGCCCAAACACACCTATATTCCACCCATTGAGCCTGTGAGCCCATGGTGAATCCAACAGACTTAAGAGGAAGGGAGCCTGGGGTAGATGTCTCCCTTAACCTAGTCCTGTCTACAACTAGCAACAGACTTGAACCCAGGACAACTGTCAGCAGCAGACTTAGAAGGGAATGGGGGAACTGGATTTGGGGCATCATAGCTCTGACTACTATGTCTATAAGACTGGACCCTGCTCCTTACTTCCCATCATCCCCAGCCCAATGTATTAAAATCTGAAGTGTTACTGTGGAATCAGTTGTAGCCACTGTGTCCTGGTGGGTAGGGGTGCTGGTGGTGGTGGTAGTCAAAAGGTCAAAGGAATAGATCACATTTATATGTTGTTTGAAGGATTTTAAAACCTTTTCCTCACAACTCCCTGAGGTAGGAAGAAAGGACTATGGAGAGACAGATCCAGATAGAGGGGCAAAGAGACACACACAAAGTCACATACACAATCTCACATACAGATATTCCTAGTCCCCCCTATCAATCATTCAACTGTGCATACAGGTGCTTTGCAGTTTACAGAGTTGTTTGCTCATAACAACCCTGAGAGGTAGGTGGTAAAAGTGTTTTTCATATGTTATAAATGAGGAATCTTAGAAAGGATAAGTGTCTATTCAAGGTCACACAGCTATCAAGTGCCTGCCCCAGCACTTAAATTCAGGGGTTCTGACTCCAAGTTCCCAGATGAGTCAGGATCATGAATGAACAAGATCTATGTATGTAGGTTGGTTTGTTAAAAGTGGTATGGGGAACTCATTTATATGTATAGAAAAAAGAAAAAGGTGATGCCTTTCCTGCTTCCACCCCAATTCTATTCTGGGAATCACTTCCGTAGTGAAAGGTCCTCTCATTTGATTTAACAGACTCTGGGATACCACCCTCTGCCCCATTCCGCTGATTACCACTACACTAGTCAGTGCAAGGACTAGATTTCTTGGTCCTAAATTAGGGCTGCATTTCAGATGTCCTGGAACCGAGTGGCCACCTCCAGAACATCCCACTGACTTCTTGGATGGCACAGTTTCCATTCCTCCCACTATCCAATTCCTACCCTCACTCCACTGTCCATCTCTCTTAGCCAGAACCCCCAGGACTTGGTGGTTACTCCTTCCTTCCCACACCAATCCTCCAAAAGGACGCATCTCCCTCATTCTTTCCCCTGACCCAAGTTCCCTACTTTTTTTTTTCTTACATATTTTTCAGATCCTACTCTTCCTCTCTATCCAGTACTCTTCTCTCTCTCTCTCTCTCTCCTTCTGCTCTACATCCCTGTGATTCTCTCTTGATCATCCCAAGGGAAATGTCCTGTCCCACTGTACCTCTCTTCCTTATTTCTACGCCGTGCTTTCTCCTTTCTTTCTCCTTCCCCATCCCCCCGCTTCCTCTCTAGCTCTCTCTCCTTCCTCTCCCCTCCCTCTCACATTCCTCCCTTTCCTCTCTCTCCCTCTCCTGCTGGACCTCCACATCATGCTGTCGCTCCTCCTTCTCCTGCTGCTTCTGCCGTCCCGGGGCTGCGTGGAAGCCCCAGGCCTGGCCCCGCTGCCCCGGCTAGCGCCTCTCCAGTCCCCGGACCTGCTGTACGCGGACGGGCTGCGCGCCTATGCCGCGGGGGCCTGGGAGCGGGCGGTCGCGCTCCTCCGGGAGGCGCTGAGAAGCAGGGCCGAAGTGGGCCGCGCCAGGCGGGACTGCGGGGCACGGTGCGCGGCGGAGCCGGGCACCGAGCTGCCCCCAGTGCCCTCGAGCGACCCTGGCTCCGACTTCAGCCTAGGGCCCTGGGAAAGGCTGCTCCTTCGCGCCGCGCTGCGCCGAGCCGAATGCTTGAGCCAGTGCGCGGTTCGCAGGCTGGGACCCAGGGGCGCCGCGGGGCACCGAGCGGTGCGTGCGCTCCAGGATGCCTTCCGCCGCCGGGAGCCCTACAACTACTTGCAGAGGGCCTACTACCAGGTGCGGGCAAGGGCTGCGGTGGGGAGCGGCTCGCATTCTTTGGAGCGCAGGTTCTTCTGGCGCTAACTGGGTTGGAGGTTCGGGTAACGACCCTGCTCCTCTTCCTGCCTTACCTGTGTGGCCTGAGGCAAATCACTGCACCTCCCCGGGCCCCAGTTTCCTCCTCTGTAAAGTAAGCACTTTGTGCTAGATTTAAAGATTTCGTCCCGCACGAAATACAGTGATCCTTTAAAAACAAAAGCAAGAGGGCGTAATATTAGAACGACTGTGTAGGGGGAGGCGAGAGCCATTTGAGGATTCCCTAATCCATTCCCCGTCCTCGTCATATTACAGAAGAGGGATGCGAGGCCCAGAGAGGTTATGAGGTTAATTGGCTCAAAGTCACATCGGTAGTTAGGAGCAGAACTGGACTTCGAACACGGGTCTTCCGAATCTGAGCGCCTTTTCCACGGCACCACATTAAAACCAATGCAGGAATGATCATTGATAGCATTTGTAAAACTGGATCCTGCATAGTAGCGTCATCGGAGGATTTTTAGGGGAGAAAGGAACGGAATGTGGAGCTCAGGCCTGAGAGACCCTCTAGAGGGGGACCGAGGGGGAGGGGTGCCTAGGGGGAAGGGTGGGTGTTGGGAGAGCTGGGATATTAGAGCAAGACCAAATGAGGGGAAGAGGGCTGGGTGAACGTGTTCCTTAGGATACAGAAACTGGTGAAGGAGGAGACAGAGAGAGGGGTGGAGATGGAAAATACAGTTTCCTGCTTTTTCTGCTTATGTGGCCTGGACTCTGCCTAGCACAGCAGGCCCTCTGGTCTTCCTTTTATTCACACTTCGTGGTCCTAAAAGCCTACATGTTAATCCGGGATGTGTTCCCAATCCCCTTCCCAAGTTTACCCCTTTCACTGACCCAGAGAGTCGGGAGGAGGGTGTCTTTTCACCTTTCCTTACTTTGCCTATCCCACTCAACCTGATACCTAATGGTAATTCTGCAACACTTCAGCCTGCCCAGCTGCCTACTTTCCCTAATATTTCTTTACTCACAAGTCTTCAAACCTACCTCAGAATTAGGAGTCAGGAAGCCTAGGCTTGAGTCTGCTATGTTTTTGTGACGTTGGCTAAGTCACTTTCCCTCTTTGGAAATCTCTTCTCTCAGTAATAGCTCATTACATATATGTATATTAATTTAGCTCTTACTGCAGCCTTGTAGGGGAAGTCACAAGGTATTCTTATCCTCATTTTGTAATTGAGGAAACTGAAGTTTGTTGAGGTTAAATGACTTAACCAGTGGTCCCTGCTAGTAAAAGTTGGTGGTGGGATCTGAACCCAGATTTCTCCTGAGTCCAAGTAAGGGCTTAAAATGAAGGGATTGGACTAGAAAAGGATGGTGTCTAAAGTCTCTTTCAGCTCTACAGCTTGTCAACAGCTAGTTACACAGGACTATCCCCATAGATGTGGAATGACAATGTTTGCACATTAAGACTTATTCAAAATCGGGGTCGGGGCAGTGGTCTTCAGCAAGGGGAAAAGACTGATTGCTGGATGTATAGGGGCAGGACCTTCGTTTTGAGTAAGTCCTTGGAGAATAGGCACCCGATGGTTTGGGAGCCTGCCCCAGAGTTGGGATGTGTGGGGCATGGAGGGTAGGCAGTATGATATGTTGAAATAAAAACTGTCTTGATTATGGGATGATGTCCAGCAGGGAGGGACCTAGGAAACTGTTCCAGGGTGGAATGTATGTTTAGAAAGAGCAGGTATATTATACAGTGGGAACTGCCCCTGGGGTTCCCTCTAACAACATCCCTTCCATTCCCCCAATGACTGACTCAAAGCTGAAGAAATTGGATCTGGCTGTGGCAGCAGCCCACACCTTCTATGTGGCAAACCCAAAGCACCTCCAAATCCGGGAGGACTTGGTGAAGTATCATCGAATGTCCGGGGTACGGCGTCAGAGCTTCCGAGACCTTGAGAACCCCCTTCACTGGGTGAGTTACCTTCTCCAACCAAGCCCACTCTCTGTTTCTGTCTACCCCTCATCTTGCTCACATCCTTGACAGACCAGACTTGTAATAGAAAGACCATTTGGATGGACTGGGAGACAGTGGATCTGGTTTCCAGCCTCAGTTCTGCTAAGTGACCTTGGGTGAATCATTTCCACTCTCTGAAGAGTTTGGAGCAGGATCCCTTTGAATTTTAATATTTTATGATTCTAAGACTCCAGTCTCCATCTCCCATCTCCTTTCCCCCAAGTAAATTATAAAATAGCATTTACTAGAGGAGACCATGCCTCCAAATGAAACTTATTTCAGCTTGCTAAGATACTCTTTCCACTGTTTCTAGCTCTTGTATCCATTCTATCCTGTGTATTTATGCAGGACCTACCTGAATAATAATAGTTTAATATTGGTATAGTGCTCATAGCAACCTTGTGAGATAGCTGTTACTAGTATCACCATCACCATTTTGCAAATAAGCAAAATAAAGCTCTGCAAAGTTAATAACTTTCTCATGTTTATACAGCTAGACAAAATAGGTCTTGTAGTTAATAGTAATAGTAGCTAACATTTAAATAGCAGTTACTATGTACTAGTCACTGTACTAAGGACTTTACAAATATTGGTTCATTTGATCTTCACAACAACCTTGAAAGGGAGGTGCTATTATTATCCTCAATTTACAATTGAGGAAACTGAGGCAAACAGAGGTTAAGTGACTTGCCCAGGGTCACACAGCTAGTAAGTGTTTGAGGTTGGATTTGAAATCAGGTCTTCCTGACTCTAAGCCTGGCACTCTATTCACTGCACCACCATTAGAAGCCCCCAGTAGATGATATTTAGGACTACAGCTTGAATCCCTGCTCCCTCCCTTAGGCGGCATATGATGAGGGCCTGGAGCTACTGAAGAGACAGGAGATAGCAGCAGCACTGCCTCTTCTGGAAGAGGCCCTTAGGGAGAGCCTGGCCCAGATGGAGAACTGCCGAGCACAGTGTGAGGGCCCAGAGGAGCAGCTCACAGAGGAGGAGGAGAAGGAGAGCGGCCTCTATGAGGCCATTGCAGGTTTGAGTCAGGTCTAAGGGAAGGGATGCTGAAACTAAGGCAAAGGAGTGACTGGACTGCTGAGCCTGTGCTGGGGAGAGGCCCGATCTTCGTGAGCCTAGGTTCCCCCTTTCTCCCTCAGGACACTGGATCCGAGTTCTGCAGTGCCGGCAGCGCTGTCCTGGGGCTGTGGCCACACGACCTGGCCAGGACTCCCCCATCTCTGACTTTCTGCCCAGCCAGCTGTGGCAGCTACAGAAAGCCCATGCTCAAGGTGAGTAGAGTTGGAAATGGGGCCGTCTTTTCTTGGCTTTCAGCAAGGGGTAGCAAAGCTTATCCAAATGGGAGCTCCTTAAACTACACCTTTCCATTTCTCTAGCTGTGTATCTGGGTCTCTGTTTTTATTTCCTTCAGGGCTGCCTCCAGTCTTCTTTGGAGCAGATGAGAAAGCCCTGGCAATGTCCTCTACATCTCCTTGTAGCCTCAATTCCTATACCTTCCCTTTTTTCCTTTTCTCTCTGTTCTCTTCTTAGCTGTTTTCCTGAACTAGGTAAGTTGTGAGTCAGATTTTAAAGGTGATGGACACAGAAAAACTTCCCCCAAGTGGGATTGATAGTGCCAGCAGAAGGTGGGGGAGGAAGGGGGAGAACCATTACAATCCCTCCACACTCCCTACAGAGATGGCATGCTCTCTGTCACTCTCTATTCCTCTCTTCTCTGTCTGTATTTCCATGTTTACATCTCCATCCCTCCTGTTTTGTATCTTCCCATTGAACCTACCCTGTATGTTTCTCTGTCCCTGCCCCCATCTCTTCATCTCCAGTGGGGAATCTATCCCAGGCTATGGAAAATGCCTTGAGTATCCTGCTCTTCTATCCTGAGGATGAGGCTGTGAAGGGAACCCTAAACAAATACCAGAAGCTGTTGGGAGAACAGAGGCCTGACCTTAGTGCCAGAGAGGTAAGCTGTAACACTTGGTCCCAACATCATAGTCTCCAAACTAAGCACCTAACTTCTGCCTCCAAAACTTGAGTTTCTACCCTGAAGTCTATTCTCCTCCTGGCATAACCAAATCCCCACCAGTGTAGGGCAGCTGACCCTGGCCCACACAGAAATAAAAGTATTTCTGAGTACTAGGAAAGAACAGTAAATGGAAAAAAAAAAATCATGTGAAGGCAAAATTCCTAGAGGCAAAGGATGAGCAGTCATGCCTGAGTTTTGACTTCTCTCTCTACCCCACCTCCATCCATTCTTGCAGGGGCATACCCTGCCATTACCAGGCTGATTTCTTTAGGTTTGCTCTGATCTCCAAAGTTAATCTTAGGCTAAGTGTGGATAAATCTCTTTTCTCTTTAGATCAGTACAAATAAGTTTAGAATTTTTTCAGCAAAGTTTTACTAGGAAATTAAGGTGAAGAGTAAACCCAAAGCAAAAAAAAAAAAAAATGCAGAAAATAGGAGTGGACAGATTCAGAGAGGATGGAATACTGTCCTGAGTTAGTCAAAGTCCAGCCGCTGGTTGCCTGGGCTGGTACAGCTCACAGAGTCCCAACATTCATATTCTTTGTCTCTGTTCTGTCTGGGTTGAACACTAGGCCAAATGAAGAAGACGCTAACTTGAAGCAGGCTCTGGATGGCACCACTGCTAGGTTTGGGGAGGTTCTTGATCCCTCCAGAATCTATTTCTTAGTCTTCTCTCTGGGGACGAGTATCCTTTCTGACTGGGGCTGCACTTTGCTTTCACTCTGTAACCTTCTTGGCCAATGGTGGCCCTCTTGGTGTCTGGATCCCCAGATGAGAAGTCATCTTCTTACCTAGCCTTTGAAGGTTCCCTTCCTAAGGCTTCAGGCCATTTTTTCAATGACTTTGTAGTCACCTCTTACTATGGCTCTGAGCCCCTTTGCCTGTGATTCAAGGTGCCTTCAGCCCCTTGGGAATTGTTATTCCAGAATACTACATCATAAGTTTATGATATCAAAATCTCTTTGTATATGCATACTCAACAATAAGAGAGTCAGAGGATATAGGTTCAAATCCTAATTTTTCTACTTAGCATCTGTGTGATTTTGGGCAAGTCATGACATATCTCTAGGCCTCAGTTTCTTTTTCTGTAAAATAACAGGGAGTGGGATTACATAATCTCTAAATTTTCTTCCAGTTCTAAATAAACCCCATGTTATATAAATGGTAATCCCTTTACAGAGGAAGTTCCACAAAGACTCCACAAAGTTCACCCCCAGATTCCATAAAAGTGGTTCCAAACTTGTTCTAGAAATACAATTGAGGTAGGAGATCTTGTCACATCTCTGTTTTTTAAGTTTTTTCTCTTTGCACTGGTCCCCAACACCTCTAGGACATCCGGCATTTTGTCCTTCAATCCCTGGGGGAGAAGAAGCTACTATACTATGCCATGGTACACCTGGGGACCAGTTTCAAAGATCCTGTGAGTGATGTCCCCCTGAATGTCTCCTGTGGAGGATACCAATCATACTCCCCACCCCAAGAATGTCTATCATCATGAAAATTCTGAGAGGACATTTGGGTGGGAAGTACAAAGCAAAGTTGTCTGAAGAGGGAAGGGATTTTGGGGGGTGGGAGGGTACCTGGGGTGGATTGGAGTTAAGGGAATTGTTCCTGACTGTTATAGGATCCCTGGACCCCAGAGGATCTTATCCCTGAGGGCCTGAGAAAGAAGCTTAGGTAGGAGATGCTTCATGATGGAGGTGGACAGGAGAGGGGAATTGGGGAGGAGGGGAAAAGGGTAAGGGTGAGATTAAGGTCAGGGCTCCTGGCAGAGGGGAGGGGGGATAGCTCTTTCAAAGTGGTCTTTGGAATCTCCTCTTCCCCAACTGAGCATGTGTCTTACCCTGGAGAGAGGATCAGGAGAAGAGGCCTTGGGACTCCAAACTGCCGGAGCCAGAGTCCCTGGCAAAGTGGAGGGGTGAGTTCCTGGGAGGTCTGAAATGGAGGGAGACAGATGGGAGATCTTAAATTCACCAATTGACACTGTCCTGGGTGTGTCCTAAGGACTTCTAGACTCCTCTCCTTGGGGGTCCCTGGCTCTCCACCCTCTCAGCTTACTGCTTCTCCCATACCAGAGAGCCATTTTTTGGACGGTGTGACCCTAACCCAGGATGCAGGGCAGCTGAATGGCTCTGAGCGGGCGGTACTGGATGGCCTGCTCACCCCTGCTGAGTGTGAAATCCTGCTGCAATTGGCTAAGGTGAGGTGGAGGGAAGAGTACACGGGAGCTTGGAGACCTCGAACCTCTCCTGAAGAACCTAGGGAAGGATGTCTCGGGTTCCCACGACAGAGAGTGCAGAGTGAAATTAGCAGCAATTTGTGAACTGGTGGGGAGTTGGTATCACAGTCATCCTGTGACTTCTCTCTCTGTTTAGGATGCAGCTAAGTCAGGAGATGGTTACCGGAGCCGGCGCTCTCCCCACACTCCTCATGAGCTTTTTGAGGGGCTCACAGTACTCAGGGCTGCACAGGTGAGAAGGGACCTGTATTCCTAAATCCTTTCTCCAGATTTGGGGGAGAGGATGTACCAGAGATTTTGGAGATTTGCCCAGAGTTGGGGGAAAGACTACTCTAGGGAGCTGTTAACTCAGATGCCTGAAGCTTATAATTTAGTAAGCAGAATTTAAGGATATTAAGGAAGCTGGCAGGGGCAGCTAGGTGGTACAATGGATAGAGTCCTGGGCCTGGAGTCAGGAAGATCTGAGTTCAAATCTGACCTCAGACACTTGCCAGCTGTGTAACCCTGGGTAGTCACTTAACCCCTATTTGCCCCAGTTCCTCATCTGTAGAAGTGGGGACACATTGGAAAAGGAAATGGCAAACCACTTCAATATCATTGCCAAGAAGACCCCGTCCATGGGGTCATGGAGAGTCAGACACAACTGAAAGACTGAACAGCAATGAAAAGGAGGCTGGCCAAGCAGATTGTTGGGAGAAGTAGGGTGAGGCTGCCCCGTCTCTGTTACTTTTCTTCACTCTTTCAACATGTATCCTCTTTGTAGCTGGCTCGAGCTGGAGCCGTGGGCAGACGGGGAGCTAAGCTCTTGCTGGAGGCCAGTGAGCGGGCACGGAACTTGACCCAGGCGTACTTCTCCCCCGAATGGCCCCTGCACCTCTCCTTCACTCACCTCGTGTGCCGAAGTGCCATTGATGGTATTTACTGAGGCTTCCTTTCACCCGCTGCCCTCGTCCCACCTTAGGCCTCCTCTCTTGGGTCTAACACCCTTAAGATCCCCTAGTGGCTCGTCCTGGGTAAGATCTGTGGCTCCACGGGGAACGTCCATGTCCAGGGACCAATAGGGATGTAACTATGTGCAATAGGAAGAGAGGGAAAGAAGTGACATGCGCATTCCTACCCAATGGCTCTGCCTTCCAGGGGAGCAAGAGCAGCGGATGGACCTGAGTCACCCAGTCCATGCTGACAACTGTCTCCTGGACCCTTACAGTGGGGAGTGCTGGAAGGAGCCTCCAGCATATACTTACCGGGACTACAGGTGGGGATGAGGGTGGGTTGAAGACTAGTCTGTGTGCCCTCCTCCACAGTTTTCATAGAGCAGAGCCTTTAGGGATGGAGGTATCTCCCTAATTTAATACCTGTAAAATACAGAAATTGGACTAGATGGGCTTTAATGTCCCTTCAAGCTCTAAATTCTATGATCTGGGCATAGAGGAGAGGCTCATGATCTCCCCTTTTCCCTCCCCAGTGGGCTCCTCTATCTCAATGATGACTTCCAGGGTGGGGACTTATTCTTTACTGAGCCAGATGCCCTCACTGTGACGGTGAGCCGGGGAAGGGGGAACCCAGATGGTGCCGTGGGGGGATGGGTGGGGATGGGGATGGGGGAGGTCAGGATTCAAATCAGAAGCTGCCCAGATGCAAATGTAGGAAAACGACTGGGGCTCTTTAACTCTTTCCCTACTATACTCTCTCTTCCTCTTTCCTTCCTTATCTTTCAGCTAGTAAATCAGGATTTACCCATAGATCTCTGCCATGTTTCCCTCCCTGGGGTATATAGGGGTAGCCATTGAGGAGGGCAGTGTAGCCTGCATGGTGTCTCATCTCCGGCTTCATTCGGGGCACTTTATTGTCAATACTATTGTTGCTACTACTCACCCACCCCCAGGACCCAAGAGTCTCAGGACACTAGGAAAAGGAACACCATTTCTGCCTCCCAAAAAAAGTCTAAGATAACATTGAATTCCTGGGAAGAAAACAAGAAGTTTGGGTTGAGAGGAGGGGGACAGCTATTTAGCTATCTGTCTACTTCTGTCTTATCTACCTATGCCAATTTCTAGATAGACATATCTATGACTGGTTAAGTCTACTTATTTTCTGTTTGTTTCCTTGGGGCGGGGAGAAAGGAGAAGGCAAGATTTTTCTAAGGTTCTTTCCCCCTTTTTAGCCTAATTCTATCCCTAGCTCTACCCTACTAAATGTTTCACATCCCTTTTTGATAGGGTTCATTTAGGAGATAAAGGCACCAAAAATAAACAGAAAACAAGCAGAGCTGTACCCCAGAACAAAGCCTTAGGAATAGGAGATGGACAATGTGGGGCACCCTTCCCTTCCCCCAGGTCCCAGTGTCTCTGCCTCTCTGCCCTGGTGCTCAGGATGCCTGTGTTCTGGCTGACTAGGGCTGAAACTTGCTGGTATCTTTTCCTTTGCCCTACATTTGAGGATGAGGGAGATTGTAGTCATTGTTCTTTGGGATGTGACAGGGGAGGGAGGGAGGGAGCCAGTGAATATATTCCCAACACACTGAATTCTTTAGAGAGCGAGATCTACCACATTCTTATAACTGAGCTCTGCTTCATTGCTTCTGTGTTTTTTATAGTTCCCCTGGTTGATGCCTCACAGAGGTGGGGGTGAGGGAAAGTTAGAAGTTCTAGGAGACTCACTCTGCACGCATCTATACCTCATGCCTGGTCTGAGACAGCTGAAACCATCTCTACCCACTTTGTTAGCCTTTGTTTTGAATGTGGGCTATGTAGGAGGTGACTGTTGTTTATAGGTCTATCCCTGGAGGACACCATGGTTAAATAGAATGTTGGAGGAAGGTGGATTTCTGGAAGCATGACAGTCATTCTTCCCCCACCCCCCACTCCATCCCTCCGTTGACTCTCAGGCCCAAGTTCGCCCTCAATGTGGACGCCTTGTGGCCTTCAGTTCTGGGGGAGAGAATCCCCATGGAGTATGGGCTGTGACAAAGGGACGGCGATGTACCTTAGCGCTATGGCACACTTGGGCTCCAGAGCACATGGAACAGGTGAGAGGAAACAGAACAGGGGAATGGGAAGGGAGAGGAAATAGAGTGGTTCTGGTGGGAGGGCTAGGTTAAAAAATCTTGTGTATAATTTGGAATTATGCTAAGAAAGTAACTAAAAGGGGCAGCTAGGTGGCGCAGTAGATGGAGCTCCAGCCTTGGAGTCAGAAGGACCTGGGTTAAAATCCCAGCCTCAGACACTTGAAACTTACTAGCTGTGTGACCCTGGGCAAGTCACTTAAGCCCAA